>NC_081523.1:836439-935640 GCF_030273125.1 Centropristis striata
GTTTCAAGGCATAATAATGTTAGTGTATGTAAACTTCTGACTTTGAAGAAAGTAATAAAAAAAATCTTTCTCTCATTATTCTGGCATTTAGCAAATAGAAATAATTTTGGTAATCCTAACGGACCTAAAACAGGAAAAGTGATTGTCTGATTTCATGTCAGACAGTGAGAAAAAATAATATGTATCTTTTTATATAGTGTATGTAAACTTCTGGTTTCAACTGTATGTGGAGGTTCGAGTGTGTAAGCCTGAGATCCTCCTTTGTCCAGAAACTACCAAGCAACCACTTGCTGTGAATCCTGATAAACCAGAATAAAAGCCCTGTTGTCAAGGTTCTGAATAGATGGAGATCTTCTATATCCTCCACGGAGAGAGTCCATCAGCTGCTAGCCTCCCAGCAGGACAGGAGGACTCCCTGAACCAGGATTCTCCTCCACAAGATGGTGTCTATTGCGTTGATCAAATCCATGATTTTTAGTTTTGAGAGCAGCGCAGAGAGAAAGTCTTCCAAAGTATAAGAGAGAAAACAAGACGAGACGAGAGGAGCGAAGCAGGAAAACACACAGAGGAAGAGAGGAAAGAAGAGTTCAGAGAGAAGGATCAAATATATAACTTTATACAGTTTATACAGTTTTTATACTTTTATATGAATGCAAACATGAACAGTGATCAGTGTCTCCTTGTGTTGTTTCATGTGTCTGTGTTGAACTCTGACCTCTGACCTCTGACCTCTGACCTCCTCCCTGGTGCAGGGATCCAGACGGACAGCGTTCTGTCAGCCAGACTGCAGATCATCAGGATCTACATCAGAGAGGACGGACGGCTGGTGATCGAGTTCAAAACACACGCCAAGTTCAGAGGTCAGCTGAGTTGTTGATTTAATACAGTTGTTGTTGTTGTTATTGTTGTTGTTGTTGGTATGGACTAACAGAAGAAGAGAAACAGATGAGTTTATTAAATTGACATACAGTCATGTAAAAAACTATTAGACCTCCTTGTTTTCTTCAGTTTCTGGTTCATTTTAATGTCTGGTTCAACTAAAGGTTCATTTGTTTGGACAAATATAATGAAAACAACAAAAATATCTGATAAGAGTTTGATTTAAGAGCTGATATCTAGACATTTAACATGGTTTTTATTGATCATGAGTTTGGTTATTATCAAGAATGTTTCCATGACTGTAGATGTTAAAATGACAAAAAACACAAAATGACGAAAAATAGATGAAATGAACAAAAAAGACACAAAATGACGAAAAAACTGAAGAAAAATGACAAAAATAAATGCAAAAAAGATACAAAATGAACAAAAAAGACACAAAATGACCAAAAATAGATAAATGACTAAAAATGACTAAAAAATAATGAAAAAAAATGATCAGACCTCCTTGTTTTCTTCAGTTTCTTGTTCATTTTTATGTCTGGTTCAACTAAATGTTCATTTGTTTGTACAAATATAATGAAAACAACAAAAATATCTGATAAGAGTTTAATTTAAGAGCTGATATCTAGACATTTAACATGGTTTTATTCATAATGATATTGGTTTTTATCAAGAATGTTTCCATGAGGGGCATGGTTGAGCAGTTTGTAGCATTCTCGCCTCACAGCTAGAAGGTCCTGGGTTCGATTCCCGCCAGGGCATTGGAGGCGTGTCCCCACCTCCATGTTGGGTCATTTTGTGTTTTTTTAAATCATTTTTACATCAATTTTTGGTTGTTTTGTGTCTTTTTTGACCATTTTTACATCAATTTTTGGTTGTTTTGTGTCTTTTTTGACCATCTTACATCTATTTTTGGTCAATTAGTTTCTATTTGGATCATTTTGTGTCTTTTTTGGTCATTTTGACATCTACAGTCATGGAACCATTCTTGATAATAACCAAAGTCATGATCAATAAAACCATGTTAAATGTCTAGACTCTTACATTAATCTCTCATCAGATAGGGTATTTTTGTAAACATACTTGGAGATGTAAACAGATGTAAAGCCGTAAAACTCTTCACAGCATTAACAAGATCATTCTGACTAGTTTTTCTCTGATGTTTTTGTCTCCTGCAGGTCAGTTTGTCCCTGAACACCACACTCTGCCGGGTCACAAGTCCCACCTGGTGGCTCCGGACCACCTGGGAGGCATCGAGTTCGACATCCAGCTGCTGTGGAGCGCTCAGACCTTCGACTCTCCGTTCCAGCTGTGGAGAGCCACCAGCTCCTACAGCAGGTCAGAGTCCTACACTGCAGACACACACAGAAACAAGGACAAAAGGACGGAAATCAGGCGTATTTGGCTTAAAAATAGCTAAATTATCCACCAATGGAAGAATAAAATGTGTCTTGTCAAGACTTTCCAAAACCAGCAAAAATATCTAATCTAATGAACCACAAATACCTTAGAATTAGTGTATTCTAACTGATAAAAAGTGACTTTTTATTGATTCTAATGAAATACACGTGACTTTTCTTGAATTAATAATCAGTAAATGCTAGAGCCATTATCTGGACATAATGATATGATAGGCATTAGATTTATAGAAACCAGCAAAGTCACTAAAAACTAGTCAACTTTTCTTCACACAGATACAAAGGTTTTTATCTGGCTGCTTGTTTTAAGGATGTGAAGAGGTCAAATTATGTCAAAGTTATGATTTATTAGTTATACTTGAAATAAGAAATTATTACTTTGAAATAGCAGTTTTATATATATATGACTAAAAAAGACACAAAAAGACTAAAACAAGACACAAAATGACATTAAATGACTAAAAAATACACAAAATGACTAAAAAAAAGACCCAAAATGACTAAAAAAAGACACAAAATGACATTAAATGACTAAAAAAGACACAAAATGACTAAAAAAAGACACAAAATGACATTAAATGACTAAAAAAGACACAAAATGACTAAAAAGACTAAAAAAGACACAAAATGACATTAAAAGATTAAAAAAGACCCAAAATGTCTTTCTAGTTGTAAGTGTTGGTGAAACAGCTTTGTAACTGTTGATATTCTAGTTTCCAGCATGTATTTACTCAGTTTAGGTGATAAAATCTCAGTAACCAGCTGTAATATCTGATTTAGACCATTAAGGACCAAAACACTGAAAACAAGTCAAACAGTCTAAAATAAAAACTGCTGACTAAGAAGAACGATCTGATCAGACATTAATAAGCAGATATCCTCTTGATATAACATATTGATCTGATATTGATTTGACATATTTAATCTGACTCACACACTAAATACACAATAATCACACTGGAAGTTTTACTGCAAAGTTACTCACATTACTGACATTAAAGTATCTTCCCCTTCCTCTTGTGTTCCAGTCTCCACCGACCCGTTTTAGCTTTAAATGCATCAAAGTAAAACACAACTTTTGCTTATTGTATCAAGGCTTTTTGGATTTGTCAGGAACCTTATTTAAACAAAATAAAACAAAAATCAATATCACTAAATTATAACTTTCCCTGGCGAAAACAATCCTTGTTAGGCTTCTTTATACATTAAAAGATTCGTTTTGATATCTTTTTTGACAGCTTCCTCTTCGTTTTAAATAAAGAAAATAACACTTAAATAACAAATAAATTGAACCTGGACAGAATTCTATAAGTAAAAGGTTGTGATGTTCCCTGATTATTACTGAGGCGGATTAGAAGACGTTTTATTTTAATATTAACTATAGTAACATCTGTGGTGTTATGGGGCAGTTTTGACTCGTATATATTTCACTTAATATGATCTTATAATCTTATACTCTAACAGAAATGTTACCATTTACACCAGGGAATTTTATAATTTAGTGGAATAGATTTTTTGTTTTATTTTGTTTGAAAAGAAGTTCCTGACAAAGTCAAACAGCCCTGATGCAGTAAATAAAAGTGCTGTGCTACTTTGATTTAAAATGTAATAACTTAATTTTTATTTAATTTTAAATGAATATTTAAAAGCTAAACCGTGTCGGTGGAGAGGAAGGTTAAGATACGAAACGCTTTGTGGAGTTTTTTTGTCCTGTTTGCTGCAGCAAGCCTCAGGAAGTTCAACAACAAAACAAAGAGTGTTTGTGTTGTTTAAATGAAAGTTTTAACCCTTGGTGGTCCAACGGGAAGGACTACTCTGTTGTGTTGTTTTAACTCTTGGTGGTCCAACAGGAAGGACTACTCCGTTGTGTTGTTTTAACCCTTGGTGGTCCAACAGGAAGGACTACTCTGTTGTGTTGTTTTAACCCTTGGTGGTCCAACAGGAAGGACTACTCTGTTGTGTTGTTTTAACCCTTGGTGGTCCAACAGGAAGGACTACTCTGTTGTGTTGTTTTAACCCTTGGTGGTCCAACAGGAAGGACTACTCTGTTGTGTTGTTTTAACCCTTGGTGGTCCAACAGGAAGGACTACTCTGTTGTGTTGTTTTAACTCTTGGTGGTCCAACAGGAAGGACTACTCTGTTGTGTTGTTTTAACTCTTGGTGGTCCAACAGGAAGGACTACTCTGTTGTGTTGTTTTAACTCTTGGTGGTCCAACAGGAAGGACTACTCTGTTGTGTTGTTTTAACTCTTGGTGGTCCAACAGGAAGGACTACTCTGTTGTGTTGTTTTAACTCTTGGTGGTCCAACAGGAAGGACTACTCCGTTGTGTTGTTTTAACTCATGGTGGTCCAACAGGAAGGACTACTCTGCTGTGTTGTTTTAACTCTTGGTGGTCCAACAGGAAGGACTACTCTGCTGTGTTGTTTTAACTCTTGGTGGTCCAACAGGAAGGACTACTCTGTTGTGTTGTTTTAACTCTTGGTGGTCCAACAGGAAGGACTACTCTTGTGTTGTTTTAACTCTTGGTGGTCCAACAGGAAGGACTACTCCATTGTGTTGTTTTAACTCTTGGTGGTCCAACAGGAAGGACTACTCCGTTGTGTTGTTTTAACTCTTGGTGGTCCAACAGGAAGGACTACTCCGTTGTGTTGTTTTAACTCTTGGTGGTCCAACAGGAAGGACTACTCTGCTGTGTTGTTTTAACTCTTGGTGGTCCAACAGGAAGGACTACTCTGTTGTGTTGTTTTAACTCTTGGTGGTCCAACAGGAAGGACTACTCCGTTGTGTTGTTTTAACCCTTGGTGGTCCAACAGGAAGGACTACTCCGTTGTGTTGTTTTAACTCTTGGTGGTCCAACAGGAAGGACTACTCTGTTGTGTTGTTTTAACCCTTGGTGGTCCAACAGGAAGGACTACTCTGTTGTGTTGTTTTAACTCTTGGTGGTCCAACAGGAAGGACTACTCTGGAGAGTACACGGTGTTCCTGGTGCCGTGCACCGTGCAGCCCACCCAGCCCTGGATCGACCCCGGGGACAAGCCTCTGTCCTGCACCGCTCACGCTCCAGAGAGGTGGGTCCTCTTCCTGTCTGCTGCTGGTAATAACAGTCTGTAGGAGCCTGGTGCATTGTGGGAACTGACCTGTTGTTGTCCGTCAGGTTTCTGGTGCCGATCGCCTTCCAGCAGACGAACCGGCCCGTCCCCGTCGTCTACTCCCTCAACACTGAGTTCCAGCTGTGCAACAACGACAAAGTGTTCATGATGGACCCGGCCGACGGAGCCGGCAGCGACATGGACTACAAGGGAGCCTTCTCCATGGGTAATAATATACTTATTATTAATATTATTATTATATACGTTATTATCTAATATTATTCCATATATAATATATATAATAACCCTTCTCCATGGGTACAGAACTACTTATTATTATTATTATTATTATTGTATAATATATAATATATTATTATTATATAATAACCCTTCTCCATCAACGACATGGACTACAAGGGAGCCTTCTCCATGGGTATAAAACTTTATTTATTATTATTATATACATTATTATATAATATTATTACATTATAATATTATTACATATATAATATATATAATAACCCTTCTCCATGGGTACAGAACTACTTATTATATAATATTATTACAGAGGGAGGTTTATAATATATATATAATATACAGAGATATCACCTCATTGAAATAAGTTTGTGCAGGAATGTTTTTGGTTACTAATATGTTTCAGTGATGCAGCAGGATATTGTTGTCATTTTAAAAGAAGATTTCTGCAGCACAAACTCACATTTTTTAATGAATGTGCACAAATGTAATGTTGGCTGTTGCCGTGGCGCCCCCTGCAGGCCAGACTCTGTACGGCAGAGTGCTGTGGAACCCGGAGCAGAACCTGAACGCAGCGTACCAGCTGCAGCTGGAGAAGGTGTACCTGTGCACGGGGCGCGACGGCTATGTGCCCTTCTTCGACCCTACGGGGACGCTGTACAACGAGGGTCCCCAGTACGGCTGCATCCAGCCCAACAAACACCTGAAGCACCGCTTCCTGCTGCTGGTACACACACACATATATATACTGTATATATATATATATATATATATATATATATATATATATATATATATATAGATCATCTTCTGTTGGTGCACGCTCAAAGAGCCTTTCGTTCAAAATGCATAATGTGTCTGCAGCCTGGCGGTAAATTATCATCACCAAGGTTATTATTAAATATTAAACATGAACACATTCAGACTCAGAGTGTTCAGATAAACTACAGGTCAAACATGACAGCCCAGGTCTGAATAAACTATTAACACTTTAATGGTTCCCATTATAAAATAAACAGAATCAACATGAATCCCACTACAGCTCCAGATTAGAACAGAAAAACTGTTCTTTCTCACTGATTTGACATGTTTTCGTGTGTTTACCTGAGACAACAAAATGTTTATTTAAGCAGAAACGGTGGAGCTTTGGCTCATTTTTACATTAAAACTTCAGCAGACTTCATTACGGACTCAAAGTCCAGGTAAAAAACAAGACTTTACATGCAATAAATGACACGCAAAAGCAGAATAAATCTTGATTTTAGAAACAATATAAAGCAGTGACTTATAAAGAGACAACATGTAAGTGTCATCAAAGTTGGGACTGTAAAAACCTGAAGTCACTCGTATAGAAGACAAGATAAGATAAGACAAGACAAGACAAGACAAGACAAGACAAGACAAGACAAGACAAGACAAGACAAGACAAGACAAGACAAGATATAACTTTATTCATCCCTCAGTGGGGAAATGTACCTGTGACAGTAGCTAAAGATTCTCATATTATAGTTTAAGAAATCTTCAGGTTCACAACCAAAGTGTTCAAACAGTCTGAATGAGTTATTATTTTTTATTATTATTAGATAGACAGACGGACAGACATACAGACAGACAGACAGACAGACAGACAGACAGATATAGATGGATGGATGGATGGATGGATGGATGGATGGATGGATGGATGGATGGATGGATGGATGGATGGATGGATGGATGGATGGATGGATAGATAGATAGATAGATAGATAGATAGATAGATAGATAGATAGATAGATAGATAGATAGATAGATAGATAGATAGATAGATAGATAGATAGATAGATTCAAAATATCTTGTAACTTCCAGCAGGTGCAAACAGAACAAAGCTTTGAATAAACTTTCTGTTTTCTCTGCAGGATCGTAAACAGCCCGACGTTTGTGATCTTTTCTTCCACGACGTTCCCTTCGAGGCTCACTTCTCCTCGGAGCTCCCGGAGCTGCAGGCCATGGCGGCGATGCCCGGAGTCGACGGCTTCACCATGAAGGTGGACGCGCTCTACAAGGTGAAGCAGCTGCTCACACTGTGAAGCTGAGCTGAACCTTTCCTTTAGCTCAGACACTGTTTCATATCTGGTTACAGTTTCCCTCAGTAGAAATGTTTCCTTCCTCACTTTAGTTCCTTTTGACATTAAATCCCCAAAAGCTGAAGTGAATTTCCACCAATCAGAGACTTCTCTTGTCACGGAGATGTAACTTAATCTGATGTTTGTTGTAGGAGATCCAGACCAGAACAGAACAAAATCAGTCCGACTGCCAAAGTTTAAACTTTCTTAAGTCAGTTTCAACCAGATTTCCTCCTTGATGAAAAGACATTTAACATAGTATTATTATTATTAGTGTTATTGTTATTATTATTGCTATCATTATTATTATAATAAGTGTTTTTAGCTAGTTGTTTTGGCAATAAAGTTGTAAAACAGTTATTGACAACATAATGGCCATGGTGGAGCTTTTAGCGGTGGGTAGAGGCCAAAAACAGGTAAAAGAGAGAAGTTATTTAGTTTAAATTCATCAGGAGAATATAAACATTTCTTGAAATCAATGTTTCCACACTCCTTCTGGGTCATAAGTGATGATTGATAGGATTATTTTTGTATTATTCCTTCTCATTAAGCCTCTAAAGCTCATTAAATGCTCATTAAATGTAGAATTTTAAAACATATTGTGTTTTCTGAATGTGACAATAATCGGAATCATTCATAATAAAAAAACAAAACTATTTATTCAGAGGGAAATTGTGGTGAAGCAGTTGCAGGACAAAGTGGGAAAAACGTGCAAATAAAACTTAAAATAAACACTTAAATCGGGAGATAGTTTGGCATGCAGGATTTTTATCGGGCCAATAAATTATTTCAATAATAAAAAGATAACCGGAGAAGATAAATGATCCGCCAGTAATAAAAAGCCAAATTACTTTCATTGACTTAACACAACTTTCTTACCCTCCAGTGTGCATAAACTGCAGGTTAGAAACTTCTTTTTAAAACATAAAAATGTGCAATTATTGGTATCAGTATTGGCTGAAATTAATATTGTGCACTTTTGCTTATCATAAAGTGCAAAAGCAAATGTACTCAATGTAAAGAAATGTAATTTTTAAGGCAGTTTTTGTCAGAGTTTTAAAAACATAGAGTTTATTTGTGTCTTATTTTGGTGGGGGCATTACTGTTTCCTGTAGCATCTAATGTGGTGGAAATTTTTTTAGAGACAACAAAAGTTTCCAGAAAGACAGCCCTGTGTGGGATTTATTGACAAGTATCACAAAACAGATACAATATTCAAGATACACAAACAGGTCCTTGGTTTGAACAGCTTTCCTGTTATTGTTCCAAATGGTGCAGTGGGATTTCCTCACTCAGAGCTGCTCTGATCTTAATCCAGCAGGAGTTTCCTGTAAAGAGACTGAGACTGTTGGTCAGATTTCTGTGTGTTTCTCTAAACATATGTGATGCATTTTAAACTGCTACATGTCTGATATTTTAATACATCTTCAAATCAATACACAACATTAAGAGCCAATCAAAGTGCTCGATGCACAAAGAAACAAAGACTTTAATGATGTCGCACCTGGTGTCTGTGTGTTGATTGACAGGTGGAGGCGGGGCATCAGTGGTACCTGCAGGTGATCTACGTCATCAGTCCGGAGTCCCGCTCTACCCGGATCCAGCGCTCCGTCACCTACCAGCTGAGCCGCCCGAGACGGGACCTGGTGGACCGCAGCGGGCGCCTGACGCTGGACGAGTCTCTGATCTACGACAACGAGGGCGACCAGGTGAAGAACGGCACCAACATGAAGTCTCTGCGGCTGGAGGCGGGGCCCTCCGCCTCCTTCAACGCCCACGTGGGCAGCTCGGTGGGCGGGGGCGTGGCCGCCGTCACCCTGCTGGTCCTGGTCCTGCTCGCCGCCTGCTTCCTGATCCGCCGCTGCCGCCGCGCCGCCAGCAACAAGAGCAAGAAGTCGGCCAAGCCGTACGAGGAGTACCCGCTCAACACCAAGGTGGAGGTGTGCATGGACAAGTGCCTGGAGAAGAACTTCAGCACCAAACACTGCACCGTCAGGAACGTCAACGTCCTCAACCGCAACCAGGACGCCAACGGAAAAGTCAAACAGGTCAACCTGGAGGTGAAACTCCACAACAACCTCAACGACGGCACCGAGGTCTAGACGAGGACGGAGAGAGAGAGAGAGAGAGAGAGAGAGACAGAGAGAGAGAGAGAGAGAGAGAGAGGCAGGGAGGAGGATTTAAAAAAAGGTTTTTCTAAAAGAAAGTTTGTACTAAAGGAACGAGATGTTTGTTATTGTATTTTTATACCACTTTGAAAAAGGGAAAGAGTGCGACAGCGACGCGGCGTTTTGATCATTTCGCAACTGGGCTACCTCAGGAATCACACAACCACTCAGCTGCGAGAAACAGCCAAAACATCTGCACCCGAACCCGTCTCACCTGAGCCCGTCTCACCTGAACCCGTCTCACCCGAACCCGTCTCCCCTGAACCCGTCTCACCCTAACCCGTCTCACCTGAACCCGTCTCACCTGAACCCGTCTCACCTGAACCCGTCTCACCTGAACCCGTCTCACCTGAACCCGTCTCCCCTGAACCCGTCTCACCTGAACCCGTCTCACCTGAACCCGTCTCACCCGAACCCGTCTCCCCTGAACCCGTCTCACCTGAACCCGTCTCACCTGAACCCGTCTCACCCGAACCCGTCTCCCCTGAACCCGTCTCACCCGAACCCGTCTCACCTGAACCCGTCTCCCCTGAACCCGTCTCACCTGAACCCGTCTCCCCTGAACCCGTCTCACCTGAACCCGTCTCACCACTCAACTTTATCTGTTTCAGCCGGTAGCTCACACTGATTGTTTCACGTCTTCTCTGCTGTATCGAGTCATTTCACTGCTACAGGTACATCTAAAAAAAAATAGAATATCATGAAAAAAGTTCAATATTTCTGGTCAATTATTTCAGAAAGTGAGTTTTGTGTTTTCATTATCTTTAAGCCAGAATCATCAAAATTACAAGAAAAACAGGCTTTAAATATTTCCCTCTATGTGGAATTAATCTATATAATGTATGAGTTTCACTTTCTGAAATGATTGACAACGAATATTGAAGTTTTTCAAGATATTCTAATATTTTGAGATGTTCCTGTATAAATGTCAGCCGGTGTGGAAGTCCTGCTTTTCTTTCTGCATTTATCCTTCAGTTATCGTTATCGCTCCATTTCTGCAGATTTATTTACTCTGAAATCTGATTTAACAGAACAAATATTTTTTCTGTGGACTTCTGCATCGGCTGCTGTAAAGTATTAAACACATTCAATGTGCCGAATGAGTGCAGAGTGTAAATAAATAAATAAATAAATAAAATGAATGAAACCTATTCAAGTGCAATTATGCCATAACTTTCTGTTAATCATGAGCAGGAACTTTGTTTGCATTTAAACGTGTATTTTCAGGCCTTACTCACTTAGAGACATTTGTACTGTCGTAAACAGATTCTTGTTTCAACACAAATACTTTATTTTTTAATTTTTGTGTCCGTACTGTACTCTGATCGCTGCCAATATTAAGTGCCATGCAGTATTTTGAATTTCCTCATGAATTTCAAACGAATCATCCAAAGTATTTTTTTTGTTATAAGTGAGAACGTGGAGACTTTCATGTGATTGTAACAAATCAAAACGCCGCCGTTCTCAACAGAAAGGTTTTGATCCCGTCCACATTTAGCCTTACTACTGTTCTGATGAAAATAATCACTTTTTAAAAATGATGTATTTTATAAAAAATGTGTCTATCTGCCTTCGTTCTGCCCAAAGACACAACATCCCTCCCTCATTTTTTAAACATGTTTTCTTTTGTCATGTATGTATTCTCATGTTACCCTCCTATGATGTATTATGTTACCCAGCTACTGATGTTTCTGTTTTTAATGTCTGACACTGGTTGGAGAGCACTGCTAAAGAAAAGAAGACGTGTTGACATGTTGTGTTTCTCTGATCCCGCCTCTTGTTTTCTTTAAAACTGTGTGCCTATCAAACAATGTGGGAACAGGAAACTATGGGAAATAAAAATTATATTTTTGGTGCTATCATTTTGTGGAAAAAATAACTACAATGCTATCAACATGATGCCTGTATTTGGTGCCTTTTTTAGTAATAAAAAACATTTTGAAATCCATGATCGGCTTGTATTTCATGTTTGTTCATGATCTTGTTTGTTGATTATACAAAGTTTCATCTCTACTTTTATCTTTGGGCCAGTTATTACCAAATCACTTGTAACTTCCTCTGTATATGTTTAATGTCACTCTGCACACTTTAAATGAATTCCTTTAAAAAAACAACAACTTATTGATGAACTTTTTATTGTCATTGAATCAATAAAATGACAACGTTAGTCCAAAGAAAGAGGGAGCATGATGTACTTTTTACAATAGAAAAACAGGGACTAGGACAAGAAACAATATCCAGCTGTAGTAAAAAAATAAAAATAAAAACAATAAACAGTTGATTCAGTAAAATGGTGGATCCTGCGTTGATGCTTTGACCGTACTCGTATGTGCTAAACATGTCTCACTTTTCCTGGTATTCTGTTTTCTTTTGCTTAAAGAAGCTCCTTATAATGCTCCAACTATACTAATATATATTCCTTTGCTGTAATTGACTCTTATTACTGGTACACAGTGTGATGAGACGGTCAGCATTTCACACTTTACTGTTCAGGCTTCAACTGTGTCAACAACAGGCTGAGATGAATCACACAGTTTAATAAAGAAACTCTCTAGTTTCCCTTCAGCTCTCTGCTGCTCTCTGCTGCCTCAAGCACCTGAAACTCACTTCAATTCTTTATTCCCTCTGTGGAAATACACCTTGTTGAACAAATCAGATATCATCTAAATATAAACAATTACAATGATATTAACATAATAACGATACATGATGCGTGAAACACCAAGGCCAATGCAAAAAATAGATTTGTATTAATCATTTATAATGTATTATTTATCACTTTATTATCATTTATAATGCATTCTTTAATTGATTAATAATATTATGAACGCTCTATTATGCAGTGTCAAATAAAAACACAAGCAACAGGCAGAAACAAACAAACAAACAAAGTCTTAAAACAAAGAGCAAACATGAAGTCAGCAGTGTTCAGGAACAGGACAAGAACATGAAACATGATCTGGTTGTTAAAGCAAATATCTGGTATCTGTTCTAACATGAGAAACGGCTGATAGTGGTAGTAACAAGGGAAGATCAACTTCTTTTATTTAGAAAACTGCAACACCCCGTCACTCCACAGGGTGGCGCTGTATCGCATAAACAAAGCAGAAATGTCTATTTCCATGTGTTGATGTCATGTTGTCATCAACAGAACTCATCTGCAGAATAAAACTACAGACGGACGTGGACGAGTCTCAGTGTGTCTGTAGGAGGACAGAGACTCTGAGTCATCTGAGACTCTGATGGTACTCAGATCCAGAGGGACTCAGGGAGGACTGGACTTTATGTCTCATCAGATCCAGAGGGACTCAGGGAGGACTGGACTTTATGTCTCATCAGATCCAGAGGGACTCAGGGAGGACGGGGACTGGACTTTATGTCTCATCAGATCCAGAGGGACTCAGGGAGGACTGGACTTTATGTCTCATCAGATCCAGAGGGACTCAGGGAGGACTGGACTTTATGTCTCATCAGATCCAGAGGGACTCAGGGAGGACTGGACTTTATGTCTCATCAGATCCAGAGGGACTCAGGGAGGACTGGACTTCATGTCTCATCAGATCCACTATCTGAATCACTGTCAGAGATCACTCCTCCCAACTGGTGAGAGAAGACAGACAACAGAGAGATAATCAGTGTTTACAGAGACTCCCTTCATCAGCATCAAGTCTGTTTCACTCCACAGTGGAAATGTTTTTATTTATGTATTCATTAGATCCCCATTAGCCATCACTCCGTTGTGGGAGTAATGGCTATTCTTCCTGGGGTCCTCAAACAGGACACAATTGAAATACATAGTAAAAGCATACAGAGTAACAATTAGAATCTAGAATCTCTGGCAGTTACTAGAAAAAACTACAATGTTAAATTCAATAATTTACCAAAAAGTGGAATACCGATTACAATTCAAAGAAATTATTAAAAACTGTTTTTAAAACATACAAAATCAATACCTGGCGTATGAAACAGAAAAACAAACAAAAAAAACAACAACAAGAAGTCAGACCCTATACATTCACCTTTCTAAAGTCATCTTTTTCAGTTTTTTTTAAAACTACTTCTGCTCTCCAGTAATAAGAGCTCAGATGGAAGCCTGTTCCACTCTGCAACCGCTCTATACATGACTGTTCTCCTAAGTGTGTTGGTTCTTGGCAGAAGTAATGTGAATCCGTTGTTTACTGCTTGTCTTGTCTCATGGTTATGTTTGTTATTGGTTGGTACTAGTTGTTAATATAAGCAGTTAGGTTTACCAACTGTATATGTATTCTTTAAAAACAAAATAAGAGTGCAATAAACAGAGAGCCCTGAACGCATCATCACCACAGAAACACAGATAGTCACTGGCCACTTTAATGACAGATTTACTGCTGTTTGGGTTCAAAGCTGTTAACAACCAGAGTCTCAGTCACATCTGATGTCATCGACTCTTAAATATTACAAATGTGTTAATATGGAGTCAGTTATAAAACATGTGGACAGAACAAACAGATGGACAGATATATACATGACGTTAAAGCCTGAGCAGTGAAACATCAGCTGTAAACTCTGGACTTCAGCAGCTTCTGCTCTGGAGAAAGACCACATGGTTACTAAATGTAATGATGGTTCTATGAAACAAGAGGCTTCAGCCAGACTGATCTCAGAGCTGTGACAAAGATGAACTGATCAAGTGTTTAGAGTTGAAATGAGAGATCAGATGTGATGAATGAGGACAGCTGTCTGGACATGTTGTGATGCTGTCAGCTGTGATCCACATTTATTCACATAGCAACTCAAACACATGATCACAACAAGCTTCTGGCTGATGTGATTGGCTGACTGTTCTCTCTCTGTGTTTCTGTCACCATTCTCCTCTCACAGCTTCACTGAGAAGGTTTACAGGAAATACTGGATCTTTCTCTGATTCTAACTGTGTTCAGTACAATACTGCTGAAACCCTCTACTGACCTCAGAGTCTCCAGTCTGCAGTGTGGACTCTCCTTCAGATCACACAGCAGCTTCATGTCTGATTCCTGCAGTTTGTTGGTTCTCAGGTCCAGCTCTCTCACATGGGAGGGGTTGGACTTCAGCGCTGAGGCCAGAGAAGCACAGCTGATCCCTGACAAACCGCAGAATCTCAGTCTGAATAAAGAATAAATGATGTGACTTTAGAAGAGAAAGTTGCTGCTTGAAATCATTCAGTGTTTAATAATGTGTTCAGAGCTGAAGAAGCTTTAGAATGAACAACCTGAACTCTTGATGATGGAGGTTAAAAACATGTTGTGTGAGAACACTGACATCAAATCAGACTGTTGGATTAAAAATGTGCTGTCTCATCAAACCACTGATTGAGGATTTTCTCATCAACACACAGCTGACTGAGTGTGAGCTCTGCAATTACAAACACACCAGAGGATCTAAATAAATATCTAGTAAAAAATAGTGGTTTTATGTTGTAACAGGTTGTTGTATGTACATTAATATAGCATATATACTATATGTATTGTTGGATATGGACAGTCAGCTCTGAAAAAAGAAAGGCTGAAGGTTTTGGATCTGTGTGGTGAGAATAAAAACCAGATGAATGGAATGGATCTGCACACAGAGACAGCCATGATGGAATAAAGAGGTGTGACACAGAGCTGGAAGATATCAAACCAAACTGGGAGCACTCCTAGTTCAAGTGTTCCTTTTCTATGTGTTGTTTCAGATATTTAAAACAGATTAAATGAACCATCAAATGTTGTGCTGTCCACCGTTTGTGTTCCCTCGTAACGTGCTGCTCTAAACACATTTCTTCATCATATTTCTCCTTCATATTACTTCTAACGTCAAATTATTAGAACAAAAACATTCTCTGACATTCAGCACTAACCTGCTGTATTCCATCTGATATAGTATTCATCATTCCAGAGAGAAAATATACATCACCTACTTTGTATCGTAGCTAGATACCAAAGTTTCTAACATGACAAATATGTCAGGAGGAATTTTGGAAATGGAAACAACAAACATTTACAATGTTTGTTTTAGGAATCGTGGAGTCAAACATTCAAAGCCTCTTCAGTTTAAACTCTTCAGTCAGTAGAAGCATCAGATAGCTTCATAACAATGCTGCAAAAGAAAAAAACACTGAATATGTATTAGTTATTGTCTGATGGTTGAAAGAGAGATACTTTCATACATGTATTGTATTTATGTTTTCATAAACAGCTGCCAGGTGACTGGATGAACTATGTGTCTATCAGCGTCTATCACAGGCTGCTGCAGCCAGTTGGGAGAAGAGCTAAAACATCTTCCATCAGGAAAAGCCTTCAGTGTTCTTTGATCTTCCTTTAATGAAGAAGAAACTCTCTGTTTTAATAGAACTGATGATATTGCAGCACCTTCACTCGCCTCTTTCTCTGTTTCATTGTCTCATACAACAACAATAAAGATTTGACCTGAGCAACATTATTGTTTTCAACAAACTGCTGTCGTCACACACATCTAAAGTGTCGCCGTAGCAACCAGTAGCAACCAGTAGCTCCTCACAGGACACTGATTGGTCCAAACCACTGGTGGTTCAGACCCAAAGACATGACCTGAAGCCTGACAAGGATTTCTGTGATATGTGAGTCCAAGTGAAAGAGAACGGACCGACAAACTGGGTTACAGATCTGTGCTCAGGCAAACTCAGAAAACAAAGGAACCAAACTAAATCTGAAACCTCAATCATGCTTTAAATTCAGCAGATATACACTGTGTGTGAGCACAACACAGGAACTGACCTCAGAGTCTCCAGTCTGCAGTTTGGACTCTCCAGTCCAGCACACAGCCGCTTCACTCCTGAATCCTCCAGGTCGTTTCTACTCAGGTCCAGCTCTCTCAGATGGGAGGGGTTGGACTTCAGAGCTGAGGCCACGACTTCACAGCCAGTCCCAGAGAGTCCACAGGCAGAAAGTCTGTGATTACAGATAATATAACATTTAAATATAACCAGTTCTAACACTTTAATCTGATCTCTTTTCATCTCACATTTAATTCATTTAATGACTCATGATGCATTTACAGTAGAAATACTTCTAAAGATTGTAATATTATCATTTGTTGGCTGATTGAACCGGCTGAAGTTCATGTTTTGGAGCTAAAACTCTTTTTTGAGCTCTGGTTCACTGGCAGAATGAACCTGGAGGTCCCAGCAGCTGACTGTGTGATGAGCTGCTGTCTGAGTACATCAGCTGATAAATACACAGACACAACACATGTTGAGCTTCATTAAATACAGCCACATTCACTATTATTAGCATGTGGTTTATTTTAGGAGCCCATCTATGAGTGATGATCTCCCGTCGCTGTATCACAGATGCTCTGCAGTCACAGAGAGAGAGAGAGAGACGTTCTCTGCTAATAAAGGAACGTTAGAGGACGTGGACATGGAGCCATATGACAATGTGATGTCCATATTATATTAGTTTACAAAGGGACTAACAGAGCCACTAGTGTGTGACAGAGCGTGCTCAATGTAACGTTACCACAGAGCTGATAAAGCAGATCAGTAGAGGTGGAGGGGCTCTCAGGATGTTGGCTTTGTTTACTGGAAAGTTCACCTCTTCTTTGACTTTGTCTCAAAGAAAACTCAAACTCTACAATGTGGAAACATTTTGGACAAAAGGTGAGCCTCGCTCTCTTCTCTCATTCTCTTTTTTATTATTATTGTTGGTCTTTTGTGTATTGTGGGTGGAAAAGCAGCTTAGAGGTAAATTAGCGCCACCATCTGGACTGGAGTGGCTTCTCTCTAATTCAAACAGCTGCTGCACCTGCTGCTAAAAGTGTCCAAAGGTTTAAAAAGC
The DNA here is from genome assembly GCF_030273125.1 of Centropristis striata. Classification (NCBI taxonomy): domain Eukaryota; kingdom Metazoa; phylum Chordata; class Actinopteri; order Perciformes; family Serranidae; genus Centropristis; species Centropristis striata. The sequence continues at coordinate 854,167 of NC_081523.1, forward strand.
CCAATAATGTTGATGAAGAACAAGGTGAAAAGAGAGGGATGTTGAGGGACGATGAGGGACGTTCCAAACGTCTCCAATAACCTCAGAGCGTTGAAAAGTCCACATTTATTTAAAGCAGACAGACGCAATCGTTTCCAAGATTCACAACATGTTTTATCTGAGGAAATATTCTGCTTCAGTTTATTGTTGCTGACGTTTAGCCTTTCAAAAACAACATTTTCACTGTGGTGGAAAAAGTGTTTGCTCTGCCGTTTGCTGCACTAAGGGAGGCAGCACCTGGACTATCAATGCAGTCTAACAGCACCACATTACATTTAATTACACTTAGATGCTTCTCTGAAACATCTACAACGTATTGCATCCCATGGGCGAGGCTAGCTCATTTTTAGTTTGTGGTTTAAATGTATATGTAAAGGATGAAAATGAAAACACCCCCGCTTCGCAAATGGTATCATCCTCCTCTCAGCGCTCCCTCTCCTGGCTGCACCGCTCCGCTGGCCGACCGGCATCCAGCGACACACGCAGAGTGAGAATCCTTTAGTTGTCGTTTTGTGAATCAACTCAGTAAGTTGCTCCAAAGCTCTGTCTCATACTTTCCTTTTACCTGGAGTTGTTTCGATTCCGATACCATATCGGCGAGTACTGCAGTCCAGGCACCGTTTTCCAGTTAGTTCGGTTAGCTCGGTTAGCTTCGTTAGCGCCATTAGCGCAGCTACAGTCAAACTTGAGCGGTCCGTTTATTGAACAAAAGGAGCAGTGCGACAAATTAACTGCGTACCTGTGAAGTGTGTACTTGTGTCTGTGTTGTTAAAGTTTATCGTTACTTGAGAGCAGGGGTCTCAAACTCAAATTACCTGGGGGCCGCTGGAGGCAGTATCAAAATCACCAAAAAAAGACACAAAATTACAGGAAAAAAACTAAATTACTTAAAAAAAGACACAAAATGACAGAAAAAAAATGAAATTACTTAAAAAAGACACAAAATGACCCAAAAAAAAGACAGAAAATAACTAAAAAGGACACAAGATGACCAAAAAAATCAGAAAATAACTTAAAAAGACAAAATTACCAAAAAAGACACAAAATAACTAAAAAAGACACAAACTGACCACAAAAATAAACAAAATGACAGAGAAAAACTAAATTACTTTAAAAAGACACAAAATTACTAAAAAAAAGTCACAGAATGAACAAAAAAGACACAAAATAACTAAAAAGACACAAATGCCGAACAAATGACACAAAATAACTAAAAACGACACAAAATGACCAAAGAAACCTAAATTTCTTAAAGAAAAGACACAAAATGACCAAAGAAAGACACAAAATAACTAAAAAGGACACAAAATGACCAAAAAAACCTAAATTACTTAAAAAAAGAAAGAAAATGACACAAAAAAGACACAAAATTACTAAAAAGGACACAAAAGGAACAATAAAACCTAAACTAGAAAATTCCTAAAGAAATTTTGATTGTGTGCTTGCCTCTGGACCGTGACTCTCGTGGCTTATCAAAAGGGGCAGGGATTAAACAGGGACTTTCTGCTGAGTACACTCACACCTCATACAAGTCTCTAGGACAAACGGTTCACTAGTTAGTAAAATGGGCGTGGCTTATCAAAAGGGGCGGGGTAATCAATCACCAGTTAAACAGGGACTCTATGCTGAGTAATCGGACATCTTATACAAGTTTCTAGGACAAACGGTTCATTAGTTAGTAAAAGGGGGCGTGGCTAATAAAAAGGGCGGGAATTTATGAATTATTGTTATGTAGAACTGAAAAGTGATGAACCATCATCATGCATGACAAGTTTGAGGCAGATTGGACAATGTATGGTCAAGTTATAAGGTCTCGTGTTTTATGAAGAAAGCCATGTCTGTTTACTTAGAGTAAACTGACAGTTATCAGTTAGAATGTCTGTGTTGGAGGAGGGGGGGGCTTTGGTAGCTAAGCAACCACGTGGCCAGGTGGAGTCGACCAATCAGAGCAGAGCAATCAACTGAAATTAACTGACGATGGAGACAGTTCCATCAAAGTGAGCAGACAGAGGTCGACAAACTTGAAATTCTGGCCTCGAACAGAAAGCATTTTCGGCAAAACCATAATACCTATCATTGATCCGACTTCACTTTGAGCGTCCTGAGTTCTTCCTGAACATCTCCATATGTTTTTTTTTAAGAAAAATGAAAAAATAGCTTTGTTAGAGCGATTTTAAAAAACTGTTAAATTTTTTTTTTGAGAAATCTTCCTTCATTTTTAATATGGGAGCCGATGCGGCAGTTGGTGCATTTTGTTTGAGCATCTGTGCATCCTGCGCCCAAACTATAACTCTGACAGCTTTACCAGAGGATTGTGAGTGAGAGGACAAATTTTCCTACGTTTCTATGTATAAATTATTTCTGTAGAGTGAAATTTGCGGCCTGGAGCGCAGTTTTCAAATTTATTTTTTGACAATTCTTTCTCTCCCTCTACACTCTGTTTGATGACTTCCCCACTCTAGACTCTCCATAGGGTTACATTGGGGGGATTTTTTGACGTGTTTTTGCCCGATAATTTGAAAACCGTTTGTCGAAACCCTTATAAAAGTCATAGCACACTTGTCATGGGCGAGCCGGTCGATTTGATACCTTTTTTGTGTATGTGTGGCCAAAACTCTGGGAGGAGTAGTCGACCGAAAAATGACACGGAAGAAACGGAAGAATAAAAATAACTAGAAACAAAATTCCAGGGAAATTTTGGAGTGCCACGGGACTACTGCCGGATGATTCTCGTGGTTTAAATCAACAGTTAAACAGGGACTCTGTCCTGAGTTCACAGACACCTCATACAAGTCTGTAGGACAAACGGTTCACTAGTTAGTAAAAAGGGGCGTGGCTACTCAAAGGGGGCGTGGCTTCAATCACCAGTCAAACAGGGACTCTGTCCTGAGTCCACAGACACTTTCATACAAGTCTGTAGGACAAACGGTTCACTAGTTAGTTAAAAGGGGCGTGGCTACTCAAAGGGGGCGTGGCTTCAATCACCAGTCAAACAGGGACTCTGTCCTGAGTCCACAGACACCTCATACAAGTCTGTAGGACAAACGGTTCACTAGTTAGTTAAAAGGGGCGTCGCTACTCAAAGGGGGCGTGGCTTCAATCACCAGTCAAACAAGGACTCTGTCCTGAGTCCACAGACACCTCATACAAGTCTGTAGGACAAACGGTTCACTAGTTAGTAAAAAGGGGCGTGGCTACTCAAAGGGGGCGTGGCTTCAATCACCAGTCAAACAGGGACTCTGTCCTGAGTCCACAGACACCTCATACAAGTCTGTAGGACAAACGGTTCACTAGTTAGTTAAAAGGGGCGTGGCTACTCAAAGGGGGCGTGGCTTCAATCACCAGTCAAACAGGGACTCTGTCCTGAGTCCACAGACACCTCATACAAGTCTGTAGGACAAACGGTTCACTAGTTAGTTAAAAGGGGCGTCGCTACTCAAAGGGGGCGTGGCTTCAATCACCAGTCAAACAAGGACTCTGTCCTGAGTCCACAGACACCTCATACAAGTCTGTAGGACAAACGGTTCACTAGTTAGTAAAAAGGGGCGTGGCTACTCAAAGGGGGCGTGGCTTCAATCACCAGTCAAACAGGGACTCTGTCCTGAGTCCACAGACACCTCATACAAGTCTGTAGGACAAACGGTTCACTAGTTAGTTAAAAGGGGCGTGGCTACTCAAAGGGGGCGTGGCTTCAATCACCAGTCAAACAGGGACTCTGTCCTGAGTCCACAGACACCTCATACAAGTCTGTAGGACAAACGGTTCACTAGTTAGTTAAAAGGGGCGTGGCTACTCAAAGGGGGCGTGGCTTCAATCACCAGTCAAACAGGGACTCTGTCCTGAGTTCACAGACACCTCATACAAGTCTGTAGGACAAACGGTTCACTAGTTAGTAAAAGGGGCGTGGCTTATCAAAAGGGGCGGGGTTATCAATCAACAGTTAGACAGGGACGCCATGCTGAGTAATCTGACACCTCACACAAATTTCTAGGACAAACGATTCATTTGTTAAGAAAGGGGGCGTGGCTAATCAAAAAGGGCGGGAATTTATGAAATATTGTTATGTAGACAATCAGTGATGAGCCATCATCATGTATGACAAGTTTGAGGCAGATTGGACAATGTATGGTCAAGTTAAAAGAGTTAACTGTTTTCAGTTAAAATGTCTGTGTTGGAGGAGGGGAGAGGGAGGGGGGGGGAGCTTTGGTAGCTAAGCAACCACGTGGCCAGGTGGAGTCGACCAATCAGAGCAGAGCAATCAACAGAAACTAACTGTCACTGACAATGCTTTGCTAAAGTGAGCAGCCAGAGGTGGCCAAACTGAAAATTCTGGCCTCGAACAGAAAGCATTTTTGGCAAAACCATAACACCTATCACTAATCTGACTTCACTTTGAGCGTCCTGAGTTCTTCCTGAACGTCTACATATATTTTTTTTTAAGAAAAATGAAAAAATAGCTTTGTTAGAGCGATTTAAAAAAACTCTTACATCTGATTTTTTCAAAAATCCTCACGTGTTTTTAATATGGGACTCAATGGGGCAGTTGATGCGTTTTGGTGGCACTTCTCTGTGTCCTGCGCCCAAACTATAACTCTGACAGCTTTACCAGAGGATTGTGAGTGAGAAGACAAATTTTCCTCCGTTTCTATGTATAAATTATTTCTGTAGAGTGGAATTTGCGGCCTGGAGCGCAGTTTTCAAATTTATTTTTTGACAATTCCTTCTCTCCCTCTCCACTCTGCTTGATGACATCACCGCTCTAGAGTCTGAACATTCCGCGCAATACACACACATGGGAAAATCGCCCTCCCCATTAGTTTGGAAAAATGGAAATGTTTTCGCACTTCGTGCGAAAACTATACGTGCAATCGCTTTGAAATTTCACAGGACTAGAGTTAAATTCAGGCCCTACAACTTTCTAAATCGGTTCGGAATTTTATGAGCAACGGTTTGTGAATGGCGAGGCCCCAAAGTTTGCGCAATGCGTTCCGGATGGGCCAAAAAGTGCACGTTTGTGCACGTTGTGCGAAAACGTTCACGCCGATCGCTAAAAAAAGTCATTCCACACGATTCCCGATTAGGGCGCAACTTTTGACGTTTTTACTTTTCGCGATTTCTCAAAGCTGCGGGACTAGTTACACGCCAAAGTTTTTACGGAAGAATAATCTATAATAAATAAATAAATAATAAACATGAGCAATAATAAGAGATGCCTCGTGCTTCGCACGAGGCACTCATCCTCACTGCTTGCAGTGAAGATGAGTGCCTCGTTGCTAAGCCGTGGCACTAACTAGAAAATTCCTAAAGAAATTTTGATTGTGTGCTTGCCTCTGGACCGTGACTCTCGTGGCTTATCAAAAGGGGCACGGATTAAACAGGGACTTTCTGCTGAGTACACTCACACCTCATACAAGTCTCTAGGTCAAACGGTTCACTAGTTAGTAAAATGGGCGTGGCTTATCAAAAGGGGCGGGATTATCAATCACCAGTTAAACAGGGACTCTATGCTGAGTAATCTGACATCTTATACAAGTTTCTAGGACAAACGGTTCATGAGTTAGTAAAAGGGGGTGTGGCTAATAAAAAGGGCGGGGATTTATGAATTATTGTTATGTAGAACTGAAAAGTGATGAACCATCATCATGCATGACAAGTTTGAGGCAGATTGGACAATGTATGGTCAAGTTATAAGGTCTCGTGTTTTATGAAGAAAGCCATGTCTGTTTAGTTAGAGTAAACTGACAGTTATCAGTTAGAATGTCTGTGTTGGAGGGGGGGGGGGGCCGTTTGTCGAAACCCTTAGAAAAGTCATAGCACACTTGTCATGGGCGAGCCGGTCGGTTTGATACCTTTTTTGTGTATGTGGGGCCAAAACTCTGGGAGGAGTAGTCGACCGAAAAATGACACGGAAGAAACGGAAGAATAATAAAAAGAAGTAGAATAAGCCCGGTGAATAGTAGTTAGTGTGCTTTTGCAAGCAAGCACACAAAACTAGAAACAAAATTCCAGGGAAATTTTGGAGTGCCACGGGACTACTGCCGGTTGATTCTCGTGGATTAAATCAGCAGTTAAACAGGGACTCTGTCCTGAGTTCACAAACACCTCATACAAGTCTGTAGGACAAACGGTTCAGTAGTTAGTAAAAAGGGGCGTGGCTATTAAAAGGGGCGTGGCTACCCAAAAGGGGCGGGGTAATCAACCACCAGTTAAACAGGGAGTCTGTCCTGAGTACATAGACACCTCATACAAGTCTGTAGGACAAACGGTTCACTAGTTAGTAAAAAGGGGCGTGGCTACTCAAAGGGGGCGTGGCTTCAATCACCAGTCAAACAGGTACTCTGTCCTGAGTTCACAGACACCTCATACAGGTCTCTAGGACAAACGGTTCATTAGTTAGTAAAAGGGGGCGTGGCTAGTCAAAAGGGGCGCGGTTATCAATCACCAGTTAAACAGGGACTCTATGCTGAGTAATCTGACACCTTATACAAGTTTCTAGGACAAACGGTACATTAGTTATGAAAGGGGGCGTGGCTAATCAAAAAGGGCGGGAATTTATGAAATATTGTTATGTAGACAATCAGTAATGAGCCATCATCATGTATGACAAGTTTGAGGCAGATTGGACAATGTATGGTCAAGTTAAAAGAGTTAACTGTTTTCAGTTAAAATGTCTGTGTTGGAGGAGGGGAGAGGGGGGGGGGGGGCTTTGGTAGCTAAGCAACCACGTGGTCAGGTGGAGTCGACCAATCAGAGCAGAGCAATCAACAGAAACTAACTGTCACTGACAATGCTTTGCTAAAGTGAGCAGCCAGAGGTGGACAAACTGAAAATTCTGGCCTCGAACAGAAAGCATTTTTGGCAAAACCATAACACCTATCACTGATCCGACTTCACTTTGAGCGTCCTGAGTTCTTCCTGAACGTCTACATATATTTTTTTTTTAAGAAAAATGAAAAAATAGCTTTGTTAGAGCGATTTAAAAAACCTCTTACATCTGATTTTTTCAAAAATCCTCACGTGTTTTTAATATGGGACTCAATGGGGCAGTTGATGTGTTTTGGTGGCACTTCTCTGTGTCCTGCGCCCAAACTATAACTCTGACAGGTTTACAAGAGGATTGTGAGTGAGACCACAAATTTTCCTCCGTTTCTATGTATAAATTATTTCTGTAGAGTGAAATTTGCGGCCTGGAGCGCAGTTTTCAAATTTATTTTGTGACAATTCCTTCTCTGCCTCTACACTCTGCTTGATGACATCACCAGTCTAGATTCTGAACATTCCGCGCAATACACACACATGGGAAAATCGCCGTCCCCATTAGTTTGGAAAAATGGAAATGTTTTCGCACTTCGTGCGAAAACTATACGTGCAATCGCTCTGAAATTTCACAGGACTAGAGTTAAATTCAGGCCCTACAACTTTCTAAATCGGTTCGGAATTTTACGAGCAACGGTTTGCGAATGGTGAGGCCCCAAAGTTTGCGCAATGCGTTCCGGATGGGCCGAAAAGTGCACGTTTGTGCACGTTGTGCGAAAACGTGCACGCCGATCGCTAATAAAAGTCATTCCACACGATTCCCGATTAGGGCGCAACTTTTGACGTTTTTACTTTTTGCGATTTCTCAAAGCTGTGGGACTAGTTACGCGCCAAAGTTTTTACGGAAGAATAATCTATAATATATAATAACTAGAAACAAAATTCCAGGGAAATTTTGGAGTGCCACGGGACTACTGCCGGATGATTCTCGTGGTTTAAATCAGCAGTTAAACAGGGACTCTGTCCTGAGTTCACAGACACCTCATACAAGTCTGTAGGACAAACGGTTCACTAGTTAGTAAAAAGGGGCGTGGCTACTCAAAGGGGGCGTGGCTTCAATCACCAGTCAAACAGGGACTCTGTCCTGAGTCCACAGACACCTCATACAAGTCTGTAGGACAAACGGTTCACTAGTTAGTAAAAAGGGGCGTGGCTACTCAAAGGGGGCGTGGCTTCAATCACCAGTCAAACAGGGACTCTGTCCTGAGTCCACAGACACCTCATACAAGTCTGTAGGACAAACGGTTCACTAGTTAGTAAAAGGCGCGTGGCTTATCAAAAGGGGCGGGGTTATCAATCAACAGTTAGACAGGGACGCCATGCTGAGTAATCTGACACCTCACACAAATTTCTAGGACAAACGGTTCATTAGTTAAGAAAGGGGGCGTGGCTAATCAAAAAGGGCGGGAATTTATGAAATATTGTTATGTAGACAATCAGTGATGAGCCATCATCATGTATGACAAGTTTGAGGCAGATTGGACAATGTATGGTCAAGTTAAAAGAGTTAACTGTTTTCAGTTAAAATGTCTGTGTTGGAGGAGGGGAGAGGGAGGGGGGGGGAGCTTTGGTAGCTAAGCAACCACGTGGCCAGGTGGAGTCGACCAATCAGAGCAAAGCAATCAACAGAAACTAACTGTCACTGACAATGCTTTGCTAAAGTGAGCAGCCAGAGGTGGCCAAACTGAAAATTCTGGCCTCGAACAGAAAGCATTTTTGGCAAAACCATAACAACTATCACTAATCTGACTTCACTTTGAGCGTCCTGAGTTCTTCCTGAACGTCTACATATATTTTTTTTTAAGAAAAATGAAAAAATAGCTTTGTTAGAGCGATTTAAAAAAACTCTTACATCTGATTTTTTCAAAAATCCTCACGTGTTTTTAATATGGGACTCAATGGGGCAGTTGATGCGTTTTGGTGGCACTTCTCTGTGTCCTGCGCCCAAACTATAACTCTGACAGCTTTACCAGAGGATTGTGAGTGAGAAGACAAATTTTCCTCCGTTTCTATGTATAAATTATTTCTGTAGAGTGGAATTTGCGGCCTGGAGCGCAGTTTTCAAATTTATTTTTTGACAATTCCTTCTCTCCCTCTCCACTCTGCTTGATGACATCACCGCTCTAGAGTCTGAACATTCCGCGCAATACACACACATGGGAAAATCGCCCTCCCCATTAGTTTGGAAAAATGGAAATGTTTTCGCACTTCGTGCGAAAACTATACGTGCAATCACTTTGAAATTTCACAGGACTAGAGTTAAATTCAGGCCCTACAACTTTCTAAATCGGTTCGGAATTTTACGAGCAACGGTTTGCGAATGGTGAGGCCCCAAAGTTGGCGCAATGCGTTCCGGATGGGCCAAAAAGTGCACGTTTGTGCACGTTGTGCGAAAACGTGCGCTCCAATCGCTAATAAAAGTCATTCCACACGATTCCCGATTAGGGCGCAACTTTTGACGTTTTTACTTTTCGCGATTTCTCAAAGCTGCGAGACTAGTTACGCGCCAAAGTTTTTACGGAAGAATAATCTATAATAATAATAACTAGAAACAAAATTCCAGGGAAATTTTGGAGTGCCACGGGACTACTGCCGGATGATTCTCGTGGTTTAAATCAGCAGTTAAACAGGGACTCTGTCCTGAGTTCACAGACACCTCATACAAGTCTGTAGGACAAACGGTTCACGAGTTAGTAAAAAGGGGCGTGGCTACTCAAAGGGGGCGTGGCTTCAATCACCAGTCAAACAGGGACTCTGTCCTGAGTCCACAGACACCTCATACAAGTCTGTAGGACAAACGGTTCACTAGTTAGTAAAAAGGGGCGTGGCTACTCAAAGGGGGCGTGGCTTCAATCACCAGTCAAACAGGGACTCTGTCCTGAGTCCACAGACACCTCATACAAGTCTGTAGGACAAACGGTTCACTAGTTAGTAAAAGGGGCGTGGCTTATCAAAAGGGGCGGGGTTATCAATCAACAGTTAGACAGGGACGCCATGCTGAGTAATCTGACACCTCACACAAATTTCTAGGACAAACGGTTCATTAGTTAAGAAAGGGGGCGTGGCTAATCAAAAAGGGCGGGAATTTATGAAATATTGTTATGTAGACAATCAGTGATGAGCCATCATCATGTATGACAAGTTTGAGGCAGATTGGACAATGTATGGTCAAGTTAAAAGAGTTAACTGTTTTCAGTTAAAATGTCTGTGTTGGAGGAGGGGAGAGGGAGGGGGGGGGCGAGCTTTGGTAGCTAAGCAACCACGTGGCCAGGTGGAGTCGACCAATCAGAGCAGAGCAATCAACAGAAACTAACTGTCACTGACAATGCTTTGCTAAAGTGAGCAGCCAGAGGTGGCCAAACTGAAAATTCTGGCCTCGAACAGAAAGCATTTTTGGCAAAACCATAACACCTATCACTAATCTGACTTCACTTTGAGCGTCCTGAGTTCTTCCTGAACGTCTACATATATTTTTTTTTAAGAAAAATGAAAAAATAGCTTTGTTAGAGCGATTTAAAAAAACTCTTACATCTGATTTTTTCAAAAATCCTCACGTGTTTTTAATATGGGACTCAATGGGGCAGTTGATGCGTTTTGGTGGCACTTCTCTGTGTCCTGCGCCCAAACTATAACTCTGACAGCTTTACCAGAGGATTGTGAGTGAGAAGACAAATTTTCCTCCGTTTCTATGTATAAATTATTTCTGTAGAGTGGAATTTGCGGCCTGGAGCGCAGTTTTCAAATTTATTTTTTGACAATTCCTTCTCTCCCTCTCCACTCTGCTTGATGACATCACCAGTCTAGAGTCTGAACATTCCGCGCAATACACACACATGGGAAAATCGCCCTCCCCATTAGTTTGGGAAAATGGAAATGTTTTCGCACTTCGTGCGAAAACTATACGTGCAATCTCTCTGAAATTTCACAGGACTAGATTTAAATTCAGGCCCTACAACTTTCTAAATCGGTTCGGGATTTTACGAGCAACGGTTTGCGAATGGCGAGGCCCCAAAGTTGGCGCAATGCGTTCCGGATGGGCCAAAAAGTGCACGTTTGTGCACGTTGTGCGAAAACGTGCGCGCCGATCGCTAATAAAAGTCATTCCACACGATTCCCGATTAGGGCGCAACTTTTGACGTTTTTACTTTTCGCGATTTCTCAAAGCTGTGAGACTAGTTACGCGCCAAAGTTTTTACGGAAGAATAATCTATAATAATAAACATGAGCAATAATAAGAGATGCCTCGAGCTTCGCTCGAGGCACTCATCCTCACTGCTTGCAGTGAAGATGAGTGCCTCGCTGCTCAGCCGTGGCACTAATAACTAGAAAATTCCTAAAGAAATTTTGATTGTGTGCTTGCCTCTGGACCGTGACTCTCGTGGCTTATCAAAAGGGGCAGGGATTAAACAGGGACTTTCTGCTGAGTACACTCACACCTCATACAAGTCTCTAGGACAAACGGTTCACTAGTTAGTAAAATGGGCGTGGCTTATCAAAAGGGGCGGGGTTATCAATCACCAGTTAAACAGGGACTCTATGCTGAGTAATCGGACATCTTATACAAGTTTCTAGGACAAACGGTTCATTAGTTAGTAAAAGGGGGCGTGGCTAATAAAAAGGGCGGGAATTTATGAATTATTGTTATGTAGAACTGAAAAGTGATGAACCATCATCATGCATGACAAGTTTGAGGCAGTTTGGACAATGTATGGTCAAGTTATAAGGTCTCGTGTTTTATGAAGAAAGCCATGTCTGTTTACTGAGAGTAAACTGACAGTTATCAGTTAGAATGTCTGTGTTGGAGGGGGGGGGGGGCTTTGGTAGCTAAGCAACCACGTGGCCAGGTGGAGTCGACCAATCAGAGCAGAGCAATCAACTGAAATTAACTGACGATGGAGACAAGTGAGCAGACAGAGGTCGACAAACTTGAAATTCTGGCCTCGAACAGAAAGCATTTTCGGCAAAACCATAATACCTATCATTGATCCGACTTTACTTTGAGCGTCCTGAGTTCTTCCTGAACATCTCCATATGTTTTTTTTTAAGAAAAATGAAAAAATAGCTTTGTTAGAGCGATTTTAAAAAACTGTTAAATTTTTTTTTTGAGAAATCTTCCTTCATTTTTAATATGGGAGCCGATGCGGCAGTTGGTGCATTTTGTTTGAGCATCTGTGCGTCCTGCGCCCAAACTATAACTCTGACAGCTTTACCAGAGGATTGTGAGTGAGAGGACAAATTTTCCTACGTTTCTGTGTATAAATTATTTCTGTAGAGTGAAATTTGCGGCCTGGAGCGCAGTTTTCAAATTTATTTTTTGACAATTCTTTCTCTCCCTCTACACTCTGTTTGATGACTTCCCCACTCTAGACTCTCCATAGGGTTACATTGGGGGGATTTTTTGACGTGTTTTTGCCCGATAATTTGAAAACCGTTTGTCGAAACCCTTATAAAAGTCATAGCACACTTGTCATGGGCGAGCCGGTCGATTTGATACCTTTTTTGTGTATGTGTGGCCAAAACTCTGGGAGGAGTAGTCGACCGAAAAATGACACGGAAGAAACGGAAGAATAAAAATAAATATAACTAGAAAATTTCTAAAGAAATTTTGATTGTGTGCTTGCCTCTGGACCATCATTCTCGTGGCTCAAATCAACAGTCAAACAGGGACTCTGTCCTGAGTTCACAGACACCTCATACAAGTCTGTAGGACAAACAGTTCACATGTTAGTAAAAGGGGGCGTGGTCACTCAAAGGGGGCGTGGCTTGAATCAGCAGTTAAACAGGGACTCTGTCCTGAGTTCACAGACACCTCATACAAGTCTCTAGGACAAACGGTTCATAAGTTATGAAAGGGGGCGTGGCTAATCAAAAGGGGCGGGGTTATCAATCACCAGTTAAACAGGGACTTCATGCCGAGTAATCAGACACCTTATACAAGTTTCTAGGACAAACGGTTCATTAGTTATGAAAGGGGGCGTGGCTAATCAAAAAGGGCGGGAATTTATGAAACATTATTATGTATAAGTGGTCAGTGATGAACCATCATCATGCTTGGCAAGATTGAGGAAGATTGGACAATGTATGGTCAAGTTATTAGGTCTGTTCACTTAGAGTAAACTGACAGTTATCAGTTAAAATGTCTGTGTTGGAGGAGGGAGGGGGGAGGCTTTTGTAGCTAAGCAACCAAGTTGGAGTCGACCAATAAGAGCAGAGCAATCAAACTGAAATTAACTGACAATTCCGTCACAGTGAGCAGACAGAGGTCGACAAACTGAAAATTCTGGCCTCGAACAGAAAGCATTTTTGGCAAAACCATAATACCTATCATTGATCCGACTTCACTTTGAGCGTCCTGAGTTCTTCCTGAACGTCTACATATATTTTTTTTAAAGAAAGATGAAAAAATAGCTTTGTTAGAGCGATTTTAAAAAACTGTAAAAAAAATTTTGGGGAGAAATCTTCCTGCATTTTTAATATGGGAGCCAATGAGGCAGTTGATGTGTTTTGTTTGTGCATCTGTGCGTCCTGCGCCAAAACTATAACTCTGACAGCTTTACCAGAGGATTGTGAGTGAGAGGACAAATTTTCCTACGTTTCTATGTATAAATCATTTCTGTAGAGTGAAATTTGCAGCCTGGAGCGCAGTTTTCAAATTTATTTTTTGACAATTCGTTCTCTCCCTCTACACTCTGTTTGATGACATCACCGCTCTAGACTCTCCATAGGGTTACATTGGGGGGATTTTTTGACGTGTTTTTGCCCAATAATTTGAAAACCGTTTGTCGAAACCCTTATAAAAGTCATAGCACACTTGTCATGGGCGAGCCGGTCGGTTTGATACCTTTTTTGTGTATGTGCGGCCAAAACTCTGGGAGGAGTAGTCGACCGAAAAATGACACGGAAGAAACGTAAGAATAAGAATAAGCCCGGTGAATAGTAGTTAGTGTGCTTTTGCAAGCAAGCACACAAAATAAGCCCACGGAATAACAATTAGTGTGCTTTTGCAAGAAAAGCACACAAAATAAACATGAGCAATAATAAGAGATGCCTCGTGCTTCGCACGAGGCACTCATCCTCACTGCTTGCAGTGAAGATGAGTGCCTCGCTGCTCAGCCGTGGCACTAATAAACATGAGCAATAATAAGAGATGCCTCGTGCTTCGCACGAGGCACTCATCTTCACTGCTTGCAGTGAAGATGAGTGCCTCGCTGCTCAGCCGTGGCACTAACTAGAAAATTTCTAAAGAAATTTTGATTGTGTGCTTGCCTCTGGACCATCATTCTCGTGGCTCAAATCAACAGTCAAACTGGGACTCTGTCCTGAGTTCACAGATACCTCATACAAGTCTGTAGGACAAACGGTTCACAAGTTAGTAAAAGGGGGCGTGGTCACTCAAAGGGGGCGTGGCTTGAATCAGCAGTTAAACAGGGACTCTGTCCTGAGTTCACAGACACCTCATACAAGTCTCTAGGACAAACGGTTCATTAGTTATGAAAGGGGGCGTGGCTAATCAAAAGGGGCGGAGTTATCAATCACCAGTTAAACAGGGACTTCATGCCGAGTAATCTGACACTTTATACAAGTTTCTAGGACAAACGGTTCATTAGTTATGAAAGGGGGCGTGGCTAATCAAAAAGGGCGGGAATTTATGAAACATTGTTATGTATAAGTGGTCAGTGATGAACCATCATTATGCTTGGCAAGATTGAGGAAGGTTGGACAATGTATGGTCAAGTTATTAGGTCTGTTTACTTAGAGTAAACTGACAGTTATCAGTTAGAATGTCTGTGTTGGAGGAGGGAGGGGGGAGGGGGGGGAGGCTTTGGTAGCTAAGCAACCACGTGGCCAGGTGGAGTCGACCAATAAGAGCAGAGCAATCAACTGAACTTAACTGCTGTTGGAGAAAGTTCCGCAGACAGAGGTGGACAAACTGAAAATTCTGGCCTTGAACAGAAAGCATTTTTGGCAAAACCATAATACCTATCATTGATCCGACTTCACTTTGAGCGTCCTGAGTTCTTCCTGAACGTCTACATATATTTTTTTTAAAGAAAAATGAAAAAATAGCTTTGTTAGAGCGAATTCAAAAAACTCTTACATCTCCTTTTTTGAGATATCATCCTGCGTTTTTAATATGGGAGCCAATGAGGCTGTTTTTGGGTTTTGGTGGTGCATCTCTGCATCTCACGCCTAAACTATAACTCTGACAGCTTTACCAGAGGATTGTGAGTGAGAGGACAAATTTTCCTACGTTTCTATGTATAAATTATTTCTGTAGAGTGAAATTTGCGGCCTGGAGCGCAGTTTTCAAATTTATTTTTGGACAATTCGTTCTCTCCCTCTACACTCTGTTTGGTGACATCACCACTCTGGACTCTCCATAGGGTTACATTGGGGGGATTTTTTGACGTGTTTTTGCCCAATAATTTGAAAACCGTTTGTCGAAACCCTTATAAAAGTCATAGCACACTTGTCATGGGTGAGCCGGTCGATTTGATACCTTTTTTGTGTATGTGGGGCCAAAACTCTGGGAGGAGTAGTCGACCGAAAAATGACACGGAAGAAACGGAAGAAGAATAAGCCCGGTGAATAATAGTTAGTGTGCTTTTGCAAGCACACAAAATAAGCCCGGTGAATAATAGTTAGTGTGCTTTTGCAAGCACACAAAATAAGCCCACGGAATAACAATTAGTGTGCTTTTGCAAGCAAGCACACAAAATAAAAATAGTCCCGGTGAATAGTAGTTAGTGTGCTTTTGCAAGCAAGCACACAAAATAAAAATAGTCCCGGTGAATAGTAGTTAGTGTGCTTTTGCAAGCAAGCACACAAAAATATAAGCCCACGGAATAACAATTAGTGTGCTTTTGCAAGAAAAGCACACAAAATTACTTAAGAAAAGACACAAAATGACCAAAAAAAGACACAAAATAACTAAAAAAGACACAAAATGACCAAAAATAAATAAATTACTTAAAGAAGACACAAAATGACCAAAAAAAGACACATATTAACTAAAAAGGACACAAAATGACCAAAGAAAGACACAAAATCACAAAAAGACACAAAATAACAAAAAAAATCACACAAAATGACAGAAAAAAACCTAAATTACTTAAAAAAGACAAAAAAATACAAAAAAAGACACAGAATGGACAAAAAAGACACAAAAAATACTAAAAAGGACACAAAATGAAGAAAAAAACTAAATTCCTTAAAAAAGACACAAAATGACAAAAAAGACACAAAATAACTAAAAAGACACAAAATGACCAAAAAAAAAGACACAAAATAACTAAAAAGGACACAAAATGAAAAAAAAACCTAAATTCCTTAAAAAAGACACAAAATGACAAAAAAGACACAAAATAATTAAAAAAGACACAAAATGACATAAAAAAGACACAAAATGACTAAAAAAAAATCACACAAAATGACAAAAAAAGACACAAAATGACTAAAAAAATCACACAAAATGACAGAAAAAAGACACAAAATTACTGAAAAAGACACAGAATGAACAAAAAAGACACAAAATTACTAAAAAGGACACAAAATGACCAAAAAAAACCTAAATTACTTAAGAAAAGACACAAAAAGACACAAAATTACTAAAAACGACACAAAATGACCAAAAAAACCTAAATTACTTTTTTTTTAAAAGACACAAAATGACCAAAAAAAGACACAAAATAACTAAAAAGAACACAAAATGACAAAAAAGACACAAAATGACAGAAAAAAACCTAAATTACTTTAAAGAGACACAAAATGACAGGAAAAAAGACACAAAATTACTAAAAAAAAAGAAACAAAATGACCAAAAAAGACACAAAAAAATCACACAAAATCACAGAAATAAAACTTAATTACTTAAAAAAAAAAGAAAGAAAATGACACAAAAAAGACACAAAATTACTAAAAAGGACACAAAATGACCAAAAAAACCTAAATTACTTAAGAAAAGACACAAAATGACCAAAAAAAAAACTAAATTACTTCAAAAAGACACAAAATGAACAAAAAAAACCCCACAAATTAACTAAAAAGACACAAAATGACCAAAAAAAGGACACAAAATAACTAAAAGGGATACAAAATGACAAAAAAAAACAAAATTACTTTAAAAAGACACAAAATGACCAAAAAAGACACAAAATGACCAAAAAAGACACAAAATGACCAAAAAAATACACAAAATGACAGAAAAGACACAAAATGACCAAAAAAAGACACAGAATGAAGAAAAAAGACACAAAATAACTAAAAAGGATACAGAATGACAAAAAAACAAAAAAATTACTTTAAAAAGACACAAAATGACCAAAAACGACACAAAATGACCAAAAAGATACACAAAATGACAGAAAAAAACATAAATTACTTTAAAAAAAGACACAAAATGACAAAAAAAGACACAAAATGACAGAAAAAAAGACAAAATAACTAAAAAAAAAATCACACAAAACGACAGAAAAAAACCTAAATTATTTTAAAAAGACACAAAATGACAGAAAAAAGACATAAAATAACTAAAAAGGATACAAAATGACCAAAGAAAGACACAAAATGACAGAAAAAAAGAAACAAAATAACAAAAAAATACACAAAATTACTAAGAAAGACACAAAATGACCAAAAAGACACAAAATTACTAAAAAAGACACAAAATGACCAAAAATGACACAAAATAACTAAAAAGGACACAAATGACCAAAAAAAATACACGAAATAACTAAAAAGACACAAAATGACAAAAAAAGACATAAAATAACTAAAAAGGATACAAAATTACCAAAGAAAGACACAAAATGACCAAAAAAGACACAAAATAACTAAAAAGGACACAAATGACCAAAAAAAATACACGAAATAACTAAAAAGACACAAAATGACAAAAAAAGACATAAAATAACTAAAAAGGATACAAAATTACCAAAGAAAGACACAAAATGACCAAAAAAGACACAAAATAACTAAAAAGGACACAAATGACCAAAAAAAACTAAATTACTTAAAAAAAGACACAAAATGACCAAAAAAAATACACAAAATAACTAAAAAGACACAAAATGACAAAAAAAGACACAAAATAACTAAAAAGACACAAAATGACAAAAAAGACACAAAATGACAGAAAAAATACACGAAATAACTAAAAAGACACAAAATGATCAAAAAAGACCCAAAATAACTAAAAAGACACAAAATGACCAAAAAAAGACACAAAATAACTAAAAACACACAAAATAACTAAAAAAGACACAAAATGACAGAAAAAAACCTAAATTACTTCAAAAAGACACAAACGGACCAAAAAAGACATAAAATAACTAAAAAAGACACAAAATGACCAAAAAAGGACAAAATAACAAAAAAGACACAAATTGACCAAAAAAAGACACAAAATAACAAAAAAGACACAAATTAACTAAAAAAATCACACAAAAAAAAACCTAAATTACTTTTAAAAGACACAAAATTACAGAAAAAAGACACAAAATTACTAAAAAAGACACAAAATGACCAAAAAAGACACAAAATAACTAAAAAAGACACAAAATGACTAAAAAAATCACACAAAATGACATAAAAAAAACCTAAATTACTTTAAAAAGACACAAAATTACAGAAAAAAGACACAAAATTACTAAAGAAGACACAAAATGACGGAAAAAAGACACAAAATAACTAAAAAGACACAAAATGACGGAAAAAAAGACACAAAATAACAAAAAAAAGACACAAAATGACCAAAAAAGACACAAAATAACTAAAAAAAGACACAAAATGACCAAAAAAAAGACACAAAATAACTAAGAATGTAGGAAATGGTCTGCTCCAATATATTTGTGTATGGTTGTCAGTGCCAAGGGAAAGAGAGAAAGATGGCCTGTATTTAGCATTTTGTTGTCCAAGTAGCTGTTACTTTGTTCAGTGACAGTAAAGTTCAATGTAATCACTTCTAATGACTGCTGATTGAGGGTGGGTGGTGGCAGCGGGGCTCAGTGGGGCTCAGCAGCCCTAAAGCTCTGACCCTAGACTGGCCCCTGTTGCATCCAATGATAAGAGCCCATGGAAAACATGACTAACATCAGGGGGACCAGGTTCATAGAGAAAACAATGAGCAGACTTTAAAAATGCTCCTTATTCATTCATTGTTGGGAACTAAATGTAAAGTTGGAGCTCTTATTGAAGAGAACTGGAGATGTTTTGTTCTTTCAGATGGAGGATGGCTTCCCTCCACATCCTCCCAAAACAAGCAAGAATTATAGATTCTGTAGAAACTGGAAACATTCCTTCATATTAAATAGTTCAGAAGCTGCTGAGAAGAAATAAGACAGAAATAATTGATTGAAGCTACGTTGAGAACAATAAAACTCCAGTGACATAATTTCCAGTAGAAGACAGATATTACACAGTTCAAGTGTTCCTTTTCTATGTGTTGTTTCAGATATTTAAAACAGATTAAATGAACCATCAAATGTTGTGCTCTCCACCGTTTGTGTTCCCTCGTAACGTGCTGCTCTAAACACATTTCTTCATCATATTTCTCCTTCATATTACTTCTAACGGCAAATTATTAGAACAAAAACATTCTCTGACATTCAGCACTAACCTGCTGTATTCCATCTGATATAGTATTCATCATTCCAGAGAGAAAATATACATCACATACTTTGTATCGTAGCTAGATACCAAAGTTTCTAACATGACAAATATGTCAGGAGGAATTTTGGAAATGGAAACAACAAACATTTACAATATTTGTTTTAGGAATCGTGGAGTCAAACATTCAAAGCCTCTTCAGTTTAAACTCTTCAGTCAGTAGAAGCATCAGATAGCTTCATAACAATGCTGCAAAAGAAAACACTGAATATATATTAGTTATTGTCTGATGGTTGAAAGAGAGATACTTTTATACATGTTTATTTGTTTATTTGTTTATTTATTAAGGATCCCCATTAGCTGGTACCTTAGTAACCAGCTAGTCTTCCTGGGGTCCACAGGAACAGCACAGAATATACAGAAAAAACATATTCTCAATTTATCAAACATTTACAGGTAAGGTCAATCACAATAAACCTAAAAAGGGTAAGAAAAGGAAAGGTAAGAACAACATTTAAAAATGTACAGCTTGTATAAAATAAAATTTCACTTTCTTTTTAAATACCTGTTTACTTTCAGTGCAACAGAGGTAGTGAGGCGGATTATTCCACAGAGTAATTGCTCTATAGATAAAAGATCGCGATAAGGCCTTTGTTCTTGGGTGAGGCACTTCAAGCTGACCGTTACTGGACCCTCTAGTGCTATAGTTGTGCAAGGAGTTTCTACACACAAATTGATTAATTTAAAAGTCAGGCGCGTCATTAATCAAGACGACTGAAACATTACAGCAGTGCTTGATGCTAACCTGTTATCTACCATCAGCCATGAGAGGGAATCATGCATGTGGTTAACATTAGACCGGGTGGAGCAGCCCGATACCAACCTGCAGCCTTGTTTTGGGCAATCTGCAGCTCTTTGAGCTCAGTTTTAGCAGTGGATGCCCAGACCACAGAACAATAGTCTAGGTGGCACAACACCAAACTCTGCACAATCTGACACATGAGGGGTCGAGCAACAAAGGAAGCACATTTCCTAGAGATACCAACAGCTCTTCCCATTTTTAAGATAATTTGACTAATGTGATTACTGAAAGAAAGCCTAGAATCCAACATTACACCCAGTAGTTTAACAGCCTCTACTTGTTCCACAGTTACATTATTTAACTGTAAATCCAGCTTTGGGCTACAAGATAACTTATGTCTTGTGCCTATTAAAATGCTTTTTGTTTTGAGATTGTTAAGGACTAACTTATTACAAGAAACCCAGTCATGCAGAATTTGCAGTTCCTTATTAAGAACATCATTCAATTCGCTGCATGAAGGCGCAGCATAATACAAGGTAGCATCATCGGCATTAAAACACAATTTCTGCTCTCTCAGTAGCCCAAGCAAGATCATTAATGAACACAATGAACAGTAACGGTCCAAGGCAGCTGCCCTGAGGCACACCACATAATAGCTCCCCACTGTTTGATATACCACCATTTAAATGCACCTGTTGTGATCTAGATGACAGATAGTTATAAATCCACTTTAAAGCCAGTGGGCCAAAACCATAACATTCAAGTTTTTTTATCAGAAGAGCGTGATCAAGCAGATCAAAGGCGGCAGTAAAATCTAGCAGCACAGCCCCCACCATTAAAGAATTGTCAATAGCTCTAAACCAGTCATCAGTCATTTTTATCAAGGCAGTGGACGTGGAGTGGCCAGCTCTGTAGGCATGCTGAGACATAGTTATCAAGTTATTTGTAAAAAAAATAATAATCATGAATTTGCATATATACAACTTTCTCCATGATTTTACTCAGGACTGGTATTATGCTAATTGGTCTGGAGTTGCTCTCATTAAAAACCTTTTTTTTTTTTTTTTTTGACAATTTTGGCTGTCTTCCACAACATAGGAGTTTTGCAGACACATAAACATCTATTAATGATATAAGTCACAGGAGATGAAATACAGCTGGCAGTAATCCTTAACAGTTTACTTTCCAGATTATCTACACCCACTAATTTATTGTCAGGAAGAGAGCAGAGGAGCTTTTCCACCTCTTTGACTTCAACCTGGTGAAATTCAAAAGTGCATAATTTGTCATTCATTATAATATTCGTAATTATGTCCTTTGATTTATGGTTATCTGAGGTATCCATGGTTTCTCTAAGTTTGGATATTTTTTTAAAAAAAGAACTTATTAAAATGATTAGCAATGTCATTTGGCTTAGTGAGAGCAAAACCATTTGATTCAACAAAGGGAGGACAAACATGAGTTTTGCGACCCATCATTTCATTAAAAACACTCCAAAGATTTTTCCCCTCATATTTAGCAGTATTTAATCTTTGTTTATAGTAATCCCTCTTTTTCATTTTGTTTAATTTTGTGACTTGATTGCGCAAAGAGCAATACTTGCGTCTGTCTTCAATTAATCCAGACCTTATAGCAACTTTTTTAGCAGCGTCTCTCTCTGTCATTAAATTCATTAAAGTGTTATCAATCCATGGAGCTCTTTTATGTTTGACTGAAAACTTTTTTAAAGGAGCATGCTCGTCAACAATTTTCATGTATTTGGACATAAATAAGCTAAGTGCAGCCTCAGGGTCACCCTCACTATATACATCACTCCAATTTATACTTGATATATCTTTGATAAAATAGTCTTTGTGAAATTTTTTATATGAACGAGTATAAATAACATTTGCTCTGACTTTCTGAAGCTTTGTCTTTGTGGTAACAGCAATTATGTTATGGTCGCTAAAACCAATTGGCACAGAAACAACTTTAGAGCATAGATCAGGAACATTAGTATAGATGTGATCAATACATTAATTCAGGGTGATACCGTCGTTGTCTATACTATTTCTGGTGGGCAGAGTGACAATCTGATACAGGTTACAAGCATTCAAAATAGAGAGGACCTTGTTCTTGTTTGTACCAGGCTTACCCAACCAATCTATGTTCATATCACCTAATAGGTAGATTTCATTATTCATATCAGATAACTTATCAAAAATATTACACAGATCATTAAGATATAGAGCATCAGCACTAGGAGGACGGTAGTAACAGCATACTAAAATAGGCTTAAGGTGCGAGACATAGACTTGTACACAAATAGCTTCAATATCATCTTTCATTAAATCATAACGTACTTTGGCAGGAAAAATATTCTGAACATAGATGGCCACACCTCCTCCAAACTGATTCCTGTCTTTTCTAAAAATAGTGAACCCCTCAATATTTACATCCATGTCGGTCAAAAAATCATTAAGATGTGTCTCGGAAATGGCAAGAATATTAATACTATTCCTGCGAACAATGCTTTCTATTTCCTCAACCTTATTGCGCAAGCTGCATATATTAACATGAGCTAAAACTAGCCCCTTTTCAAGACCCAGTTTAGTGCCAGAAATATCATTCAAAGAATGAGTCATATGGACTCAGTGAAAAACAAGAAAAAACATATTAAACCATGTTAAAAGAGCCAGGGAGTTATTTTTGAGTCTCGGAATAGCTGACCATTAATATAAAGCTTGTCAACAGTCAGTGCCACTTTACATTTTTGAGCCCTTTTTTCCTTCATGATAGGCAACAGAACTTTCCTCCTGGCATTGATTTCAGCAGGGAAGTGGTCATTCAGCCAGAGGGAAGCCCCCATCAGTTCCCTTCCATGACTCTTGACCATTTCTTTCTGCTTGTAGTGTTCAAAACGAACTATAATTGGCCGGTTCTTACCCTCTCTATGAACTCTGGAAAATGCAATGTCCTTCACAACCTCAGGAGAAAATTTAAGATGTTTGGACATGAATTCTCTCACCGTTGTTTCAGGGTCAGCATTGTCCTCTTGAATGCCAGCAACAATTAGATTATCTCTCATGTTTCTGCACTGAATATCCAACAATGTTTCTTTCATGTGCTTATGTATTGTATTTATGTTTTCATAAACAGCTGCCAGGTGACTGGATGAACTATGTGTCTATCAGCGTCTATCACAGGCTGCTGCAGCCAGTTGGGAGAAGAGCTAAAACATCTTCCATCAGGAAAAGCCTTCAGTGTTCTTTGATCTTCCTTTAATGAAGAAGAAACTCTCTGTTTTAATAGAACTGATGATATTGCAGCACCTTCACTCGCCTCTTTCTCTGTTTCATTGTCTCATACAACAACAATAAAGATTTGACCTGAGCAACAATATTGTTTTCAACAAACTGCTGACGTCACACACATCCAAAGCGTCGCCGTAGCAACCAGTAGCTCCTCCCAGGACACTGATTGGTCCAAACCACTGGTGGGTCAGACCCAAACACATGACCTGAAGCCTGACAAGGATTTCTGTGATATGTGAGTCCAAGTGAAAGAGAACGGACCGACAAACTGGGTTACAGATCTGTGCTCAGGCAAACTCAGAAAACAAAGGAACCAAACTACATCTGAAACCTCAATCATGATTTAAATTCAGCAGATATACACTGTGTGTGAGCACAACACAGGAACTGACCTCAGAATCTCCAGTCTGCAGTTTGGACTCTCCAGTCCAGCACACAGCCGCTTCAATCCTGAACCCTTCAGGTAGTTGTCACTCAGGCTCAGCTCTCTCAGATGGGAGGGGTTGGACTTCAGAGCTGAGGCCACGACTTCACATTCAGTCTCAGAGAGTCCACAGGAAGAAAGTCTGTGATTACAGATAAAATAACATTTAAATATAATCAGTTCTAACACTTTGTTCTGATTTCTTTTCATCTCACATTTAATTCATTTAATGACTCATGATCCATTTACAGTAGAATTACTTCTAAAGATTGTAACATTATCATTTGTTGACTGATTGAACGGGCTGAAGTTCATGTTTTGGAGCTAAAACTCTTTTTTGAGCTCTGGTTCACTGGCAGAATGAACCTGGAGGTCCCAGCAGCTGACTGTGTGATGAGCTGCTGTCTGAGTACATCAGCTGATAAATACACAGACACAACACATGTTGAGCTTCATTAAATACAGCCACATTCACTATTATTAGCATGTGGTTTATTTTAGGAGCCCATCTATGAGTGATGATCTCCCCTCGCTGTATCACAGATGCTCTGCAGTCAGAGAGAGAGAGAGAGACGTTCTCTGCTAATAAAGGAACGTTAGAGGAACGTTGACATGGAGCCATATGACAATGTGATGTCCATATTATATTAGTTTACAAAGGGACTAACAGAGCCACTAGTGTGTGACAGAGCGTGCTCAATGTAACGTTACTACAGAGCTGATAAAGCAGATCAGTAGAGGTGGAGGGGCTCTCAGGATGTTGGCTTTGTTTACTGGAAAGTTCACCTCTTCTTTGACTTTGTCTCAAAGAAAACTCAAACTCTACAATGTGGAAACATTTTGGACAAAATGTGAGCCTCGCTCTCTTCTCTTTCATCCTCTTTTTTAGTATTATTGTTGGTCTTTTGTGTATTGTGGGTTGAAAAGCAGCTTAGAGGTAAATTAGCGCCACCATCTGGACTGGAGTGGCTTCTCTCTAAGTCAAACAGCTGCTGCACCTGCTGCTAAAAGTGTCAGAAAGGTTTAAAAAGCCCAATAATGTTGATGAAGAACAAGGTGAAAAGAGAGGGATGTTGAGGGACGATGAGGGACGTTCCAAACGTCTCCAATAACCTCAGAGCGTTGAAAAGTCCACATTTATTTAAAGCAGACAGACGCAATCGTTTCCAAGATTCACAACATGTTTTATCTGAGGAAATATTCTGCTTCAGTTTATTGTTGCTGGCGTTTAGCCTTTCAAAAACAACATTTTCACTGTGGTGGAAAAAGTGTTTGCTCTGCCGTTTGCTGCACTAAGGGAGGCAGCACCTGGACTATCAATGCAGTCTAACAGCACCACATTACATTTAATTACACTTAGATGCTTCTCTGAAACATCTACAACTTATTGCATCCCATGGGCGAGGCTTCAGCACCCCAAAAAATGAGCTCAGCAGCCCTAAAACTTGGAGTAAGAAATGTTGTTATTCTAAAAATTTTGTTCGTCTTTGAGTACTGGAGTCCAGGCACCGTTGTCCAGTTAGTTCGGTTAGCTCAGTTAGCTTCGTTAGCGCCATTAGCGCAGCTACAGTCAAACTGGAGCGGTCCGTTTATTAAACAAAAGGAGCAGTGCGACAAATTAACTGCGTACCTGTGAAGTGTGTACTTGTGTCTGTGTTGTTAAAGTTTATCGTTACTTGAGAGCAGGGGTCTCAAACTCAAATTACCTGGGGGCCGCTGGAGGCAGTATCAAAATCACCAAAAAAAGACACAAAATTGCTATAAAAAAAACTAAATTACTTAAAAAGACACAAAATGACAGAAAAAAAACTGAATTACTTAAAAAAGACACAAAATGACAAACAAAAGACACAAAATTACGGAAAAAAAGACACAAAATAACTAAAAATTATCACACAAAATGACAAAAAAGACACAAAATGACAGACAAAAGACACAAAATTACTGAAAAAGACACAGAATGAACAAAAACGACACAAAATAACTAAAAAGACACAAAATGACAGAAAAAAGACACAAAATTACTAAAAACGACACAAAATGACCAAAAAAACCTAAATTACTTTAAAAAAACACACAAAATGACCAAAAAAAGACACAAAATAACTAAAAAGAACACAAAATGACAAAAAAGACACAAAATGACAAACAAAAGACACAAAATTACGGAAAAAAGACACAAAATAACTAAAAAATATCACACAAAATGGCAAAAAAGACACAAAATGACAGACAAAAGACACAAAATTACTGAAAAAGACACAGAATGAACAAAAACGACACAAAATAACTAAAAAGACACAAAATGACAGACAAAAGACACAAAATTACTAAAAAAAGACACAAAATGACCAAAAAAACCTAAATTACTTTAAAAAAAAAGACACAAAATGACCAAAAAAAGACACAAAATAACTAAAAAGAACACAAAATGACAAAAAAGACACAAAATGACAAACAAAAGACACAAAATTACGGAAAAAAAGACACAAAATAACTAAAAAATATCACACAAAATGACAAAAAAGACACAAAATGACAGACAAAAGACACAAAATTACTAAAAAGACACAAAATGACAGAAAAAATACACAAAATTACTAAAAACGACACAAAATGACCAAAAAAACCTAAATTACTTTAAAAAAAAAAAAGACACAAAATGACCAAAAAAAGACACAAAATAACTAAAAAATATCACACAAAATGACAAAAAAGACACAAAATGACAAACAAAAGACAGAAAATTACTAAAAATGACACAAAATGACCAAGAAAAGACACAGAATAACTAAAAATGACACAAAATGACCCAAAAAACCTAAATTACTTTAAAAAAAAGACACAAAATGACCAAAAAAAGACACAAAATAAATAAAAAGAACACAAAATGACAAAAAAGACACAAAATGACAGAAAAAAACTAAATTACTTTAAAGAGACACAAAATGACAGAAAAAAGACACAAAATTACTAAAAAAACAAAAACACAAAATGACCAAAAATGACACAAAATAACCAAAAAAATCACACAAAATCACAGAAAAACCTAAATTACTTAAAAAAAAGAAAGAAAATGACACAAAAAAGACGCAAAATTACTAAAAAGGACACAAAATGACCAAAAAGAACTAAATTACTTAAGAAAAGACACAAAATGACCAAAAAAAGATACAAAATAACTAAAAAGACACAAAATGACCAAAAAAAGACACAAAATAACTAAAAAAGGACACAAAATGACAAAAAAACAACTAAATTACTTAAAAAAAGACACAAGATGACCAAAAAAAACTAAATTACTTTAAAAAAAGACACAAATTGAAAGAAAAAGACACAAAATAACTAAAAAGGACACAAAATAAAATAAAAACTAAATTCCTTAAAAAAGACACTAAATGACAAAAAAGACACAAAATAACTAAAAAAGACACAAAATGACATAAAAAAGACACAAAATGACTAAAAAAATCACACAAAATGGCAAAAAAAGACACAAAATGACTAAAAAAATCACACAAAATGACAGAAAAAAGACACAACATTACTGAAAAAGACACAGAATAACCAAAAAAAAAAACAAAATCACAGAAAAAAACCTAAATTACTTTAAAAAAAAGAAAGAAAATGACACAAAAAAGACACAAAATTACTAAAAAAAACCTCAATTCCTTAAGAAAAGACACAAAATGACCTAAAAAAGGACACAAAATGACCAAAAAAAGACACAAATTAACTAAAAAGGACATAAAATGACCAAAAAACCTCAATTCCTTAAGAAAAGACACAAAATGACCTAAAAAGGACACAAAATGACCAAAAAAAGACACAAATTAACTAAAAAGGACATAAAATGACCAAAGAAAGACACAAAATAACTAAAAAGACACAAAATGACAGAAAAAAAGACACAAAATTACTAAAAGACACAAAATGACCAAAAAAGACACAAAATAACTAAAAAGGACACAAAATGACCAAAAAAAGACACAAAATGACTAAAAAAATCACACAGAATGACAAAAAAAAGACACAAAATGACAGAAAAAAACCTAAATTACTTAAAAAAAAGACACAGAATTACAAAAAAAATCACACAAAATGACAGAAAAAAGACACAACATTACTGAAAAAGACACAGAATGAACAAAAAAGACACAAAATGACTAAAAAGACACAAAATGACAGAAAAAAGACACAAAATGACTAAAAACGACACAAAATGACCAAAAAAAACTAAATTACTTTAAAAAAAAGAAACAAAATGACAGAAAAAAAGACACAAAATTACTAAAAAGAACACAAAATGACAAAAAAGACACAAAATAACTAAAAAGACACAAAATGACAAAAAAAACAACTAAATTCCTTAAAAAAGACACAAAATAACTAAAAAAATCACACAAAATGACAGAAAAAAGACACAAAATGACAGAAAAAAACCTAAATTACTTAAAAAAAAGACACAGAATTACAAAAAAAATCACACAAAATGACAGAAAAAAGACACAACATTACTGAAAAAGACACAGAATGAACAAAAAAGACACAAAATGACTAAAAAGACACAAAATGACAGAAAAAAGACACAAAATGACTAAAAACGACACAAAATGACCAAAAAAAACTAAATTACTTTAAAAAAAAGAAACAAAATGACAGAAAAAAAGACACAAAATTACTTAAAAGAACACAAAATGACAAAAAAGACACAAAATAACTAAAAAGACACAAAATGACAAAAAAAACAACTAAATTCCTTAAAAAAGACACAAAATAACTAAAAAAATCACACAAAATGACAGAAAAAAAAACTAAATTACTTAAAAAAGACAAAAAATTCACTAAAAAAGACACAGAATGAACAAAAAAGACACAAAATTACTAAAAAGACACAAAATTACCAAAAAAAGACATAAATAACTAAAAAAGACACAAAATGACAAAAAAAGACACAAAATGACTAAAAAAATCACACAAAATGACGAAAAAAGACACAAAATTGCTAAAAAAATCACACAAAGTGACAGAAAAAAGACACAACATTACTGAAAAAGACACAAAATGACAGAAAAAATACACAAAATTACTAAAAACGACACAAAATGACCAAAAAATCCAAAATTACTTAAAAAAAAGAAACAAAATGACAGAAAAAGGACACAAAATTACTAAAAAGAACACAAAATGACAAAAAAGACACAAAATCACAAAAAAAACCTAAATTACTTTTAAAAAAAAGAAAGAAAATGACACAAAAAAGAGACAAAATTACTAAAAAGGACACAAAATGACCAAAAAAACCTAAATTACTTAAGAAAAGACACAAAATGACTAAAAAGAACACAAAATGACAAAAAAGACACAAAATAACTAAAAAGACACAAAATGACAAAAAAAACAACTAAATTCCTTAAAAAAGACACAAAATAACTAAAAAAATCACACAAAATGACAGAAAAAAAACTAAATTACTTAAAAAAGACAAAAAATTCACTAAAAAAGACACAGAATGAACAAAAAAGACACAAAATTACTAAAAAGACACAAAATTACCAAAAAAAGACATAAATAACTAAAAAAGACACAAAATGACAAAAAAAGACACAAAATGACTAAAAAAATCACACAAAATGACGAAAAAAGACACAAAATTGCTAAAAAAAATCACACAAAGTGACAGAAAAAAGACACAACATTACTGAAAAAGACACAAAATGACAGAAAAAATACACAAAATTACTAAAAACGACACAAAATGACCAAAAAATCCAAAATTACTTTAAAAAAAGAAACAAAATGACAGAAAAAGGACACAAAATTACTAAAAAGAACACAAAATGACAAAAAAGACACAAAATCACAAAAAAAACCTAAATTACTTTTAAAAAAAAGAAAGAAAATGACACAAAAAAGAGACAAAATTACTAAAAAGGACACAAAATGACCAAAAAAACCTAAATTACTTAAGAAAAGACACAAAATGACCAAAAAAAATCTAAATTACTTAAGAAAAGACACAAAATGACCAAAAAAAGACACAAAATTACTAAAAAGGACACAAAATGACCAAAAAAAGACATAAAATAACTAAAAAGGATACAAAATGACAAAAAAACCCTAAATTACTTTAAAGAGACACAAAATGACAGAAAAAAGGCACAAAATGACAGAAAAAAGGCACAAAATTACTAAAAAAAAAGAAACAGAATGAACAAAAAAGACACAAAATAACTAAAAAGGATACAAAATGACCAAAGAAAGACACAAAATGACAGAAAAAAAGAGACAAAATTCCTAAAAAAAAGACACAAAATGACCAAAAAAGACACATAATAACCAAAAAAATCACACAAAATGACAGAAAAAAACCTAAATTACTTAAAAAAGACACAAAATTGCTAAAAAAAAAAAAAACAGACACAGAATGAACAAAATAGACACAAAATAACAAAAAAAAATCACACAGAATGACAGAAAAAAACCTAAATTACTTTAAAGAGACACAAAATGGCAAAAAGACACAAAATTCCTAAAATAAAGACACAAAATGACCAAAAAAGACACAAAATAACCAAAAAAATCACACAAAATGACAGAAAAAAAACTAAATTACTTTAAAAAAACCAAAATGACAGAAAAAAAGACACAAAATTACTAAAAAGGACACAAAATGACAAAAAAGGACACAAAATGACCAAAAAAGGACACAAAATAATTAAAAAGACACAAAGTGATCAAAAAAAGACACAAAATAACTAAAAAGGACACAAAATGACCAAAAAACCTCAATTCCTTAACCCTCAGGGCCCACTTTAATGTACTACCCTTTCGAGCCCTTTGGGCTGAAAATGTCCACCTCTAAAAAAAATGCTATAAAAACTTTACAGATTCATATTTTTTTCTACTTTTTTCTGCATAAACCTCTGAAACAACTTCTGCCCTGCTCAAAACTATTAAACATTCAAAGATTTTGAGAATTTTAACCCTTTAAATGCCAGTTTGATTGCACAATGTCACTGTTTTTCAAAGAAAAAACACAAAAAAAATTGAGTTATTTTCCATATAATAAATAATTTTTGGCTGGGCCATTGGTTTTTATCACAGCCTTGGGTGGGTCAAAGATTAAGAACAAAATTGATTTTGATGCATTTTTAGTTTTTGTGTAGTGTCAGATTTAAAATGTAAAAAACCCCTTTTTGGCCACTTGATGGCAGACATGTTCACTTCTAAATAACGCTTTAAAAATATTACTGATATATTTTTTTTTCCAACTTTTTTGGATTAAATCTTTCAATCAACATCAGTCCTGATAAAAACTATCAAATATTCAATTATTTTCAGGATTTTAACCCTTTAAATGCCAGTTTTGATTCCATGATGTCACTGTTTTTCAAAGAAAAAACAAACAAAAGTTGAGTTATTTTCCATTTAATAGATAATTTTTGGCTGGGGCATTTATTGGGGCATTTATTTTTTATCACAGCCTTGGCTATGTCAAAGATAAGCAACAAAATTGATTTTGATGCATTTATAGTTTTTTTGTGTAGTGTCAGATTTAAAAATCTACTACCCTTTTATGGCAGACATGTCCACTTCCAAAAACACTATAAAACTATTACTGATATATATTTTTTTTCAACTTTTTTGGGTTAAATCTTTTGATCAACTTCAGTCCTAATCAAAACCATCAAATATTGCATAATCATCAGGATTTTAACCCTTAAAATGCCAGTTTGACTACATTATGCTAATATTTCTTATGAAGCAGATTTGCTGTGTTTTGTTAGATGTGTGTGTGTGTGTTTGCTGTTTTGTGTGTCTTGACCTCACTGTAAAACTTGAAAAGTTACTACTGTCATATACAGCCATATATGCACTCTTCCAAGTCAATAAAAACATGGGCACTTAAAAAAAAAAGCTACAGACAGTTTGTGACAGGACTCCAGCCAGGTGCAGAAACTTACAAACCGTGGTTTTTGTTTTCTCCACTGTGACCTCTTTGAAGTGCAGTATGAGAAGAGGGACCATGTTTTTATTGACTTGAAAGAGTTAATATATGGCTCTGTATGACAGGAGTAACTTTATTAGACATTACAAGTTTTACAGTGAGGTCTAGAAACATGAAACAGCAAACACACACACACATCTAACAAAACACAGCAAATCTTGTTTTCATAAGAAATATTAGCATAATGTAGTCAAACTGGCATTTTAAGGGTTAAATTCCTGATGATTATTTAATATTGATTGTTTTGATTAGGACAGAAGTTGATCAAAAGATTTAACCCAAAAAAGTTGAAAAAAATATATATCAGTAATAGTTAGGGACCGAGCACTAACGGTGCGAGGACCCTATTGTAATTGGTCTGTCTATTATTATTCTCCTTCTCCCAAATGAATTGCCTTTTTGGGGGCTTTATCATATTCCAAAACTCACCAAATTTGGAATTTACATAAATCTCATGTGAAATTTACGTATTCTGGTATTCGCGGGAATGGACCGTGCAAAATGACTCACTAGCGCCCCCTTGAAATTTTCAAAAGAGCCTCACAATATAGGATTTTTCCACCTAGAGACACGAAAATTGGTACATACGTGTATCATGGGAAGATTCACCAAAAAGCCTCAAGAACCCATACTCGAAAACGTACAGGAAGTCGGCCATCTTGGATTGAATATCGCACTTGTCATCGTTTTTGGCCATTTCCAGCTCGCATACTTTAACGAACTCCTCCTACAGATTTTATCCAATTGACTTCAAACTTGGTCAGTACCATCACGAGGCCGTAGGGATCAAACGTTGTATAAAGCTTTATCGACGGTCACACTATGTGGGCGTGGTATGGCGGCAAAATATGGCGTCTCGCCATAACACACGAGACTGTATAACTTGACCATACATTGTCCAATCTGTCCCAAATTTCACACACGTTATTAGGGTCTAGCGTGGAACACACCAATGTGTCAATATTGACACACAGTCATAGCGCCCCCGGCTGGCAACAGCAGGTAAGTTGTTGTATACTTAGCCTTTGCAGTAGGTTTCACGTAGAGACACGAAATTTGGTACACACGTGCTTCATGTGGAGACGCACTAAAAAGCCTCAAGAACCCATACTTGAAAACGTACAGGAAGTCGGCCATCTTGGATTGAATATCGCACTTGTCATCGTTTTTGGCCATTTCCAGGTCGCATACTTTAACGAACTCCTCCTACAGATTTTATCCAATTGACTTCAAACTTGGTCAGTACCATCACAAGGCCTTTGGGATCAAAAGTTGTATAAATCTTTACCGACGGTCACACTATGTGGGCGTGGCATGGCGGCAAAATATGGCGTCTCGCCATAAAACACGAGATTGTTATAACTTCTCCATTCTTTGTCCCATCTGGTCCAAACTTCTCATGCTTCATCAGAGTCCAGCCCTTAACACTTCTAAATGACAATATTTCATAAAGCCCCGCCCCTTACGCTTTATCCACGCCCCCTTTCATAAAATGACCACGTTGCATACTTTACATAACTCCTCAGACAGATTTCACCCCATGGACTTCAAACTTGGTCAGTACCATCACAAGGCCTTAGGGATCAAACGTTGTATAAATCTTTACCGACGGTCACACTATGTGGGCGTGGCATGGCGGCAAAATATGGCGTCTCGCCATAACACACGAGACTGTATAACTTGACCATACATTGTCCAATCTGTCCCTAATTTCTCACACGTGATGAGGGTCCACCTCTGAACACACCCACATGTCAATATTGATACACTGTCATTGCGCCCCCCGCTGGCAACAGGAAGTAACAACTTTTATGCCTAGCCCCAGCAGCAGGTTTCACGTACAGACACGAAATTTGGTACACACATGCTTCATGTGGAGACGCACCAAAAAGCCTCTTGGACCCATACCTCAAACCAAACCGGAAGTCCGCCATCTTGGTTTGAAAATCGCAGCATTCATTGTTTTTGGCCATTTCCATGTTGCATACTTTAACAAACTCCTCCTACAGATTTCACCCGATTTACTTCAAACTTGGTCAGTACCATCACAAGGCCTTTGGGATCAAAAGTTGTATAAATCTTTACCGATGGTCACACTATGTGGGCGTGGCATGGCGGCAAAATATGGCGTCTCGCCATCTAACACCAGACTGTATAACTTGACCATACATTGTCCAATCCGTCCCAAATTTCACACACGTGATTAGGGTCCATCCCGGGACACACCCACATGTCAATACTTACACACAGTCATAGCGCCCCCTGCTGGCTACAGCAAGTATTATGTTTTACACCTACCCCGAGCACAGTGGTTGGTCGGATTAACACCAAACTTGGTATACTTATTGTCAATGCCCTCCTGAGGATAACAATTGAAAATATTATTGATCGGCCCCTAGGTGGCGCTCTGGCGGCAGTTTAATTTAATGAGTGCCACTGTGCCCAGACCATAAGTCTTAAGGCAATGAAATTCATAGGGGTGGTATAGACTGGCCCCTGTAACGCACACACCCCGACGGTAGCATGCCCCGACACGCGTGTACTGCGAGGGCCCGTTCAGTACTGCGCGCAGTCCTAGTTAGGGACCGAGCACTAACGGTGCGAGGACCCTATTGTAATTGGTCCGTCTATTCTTATTATTATTATCCTGGAATTGGAATCGCCTTTTTGGGGGCTTTATCATATTCAAAAACTCACCATTTTTGGAATATACATAAATCTCCGCTGAAATTTACATATTCTAGTGGTCCCGGGAATGGGCGTGGCAAAATGACTCAACAGCGCCCCCTTGAAAGTCAAGAAAATTCAGCCCCTCGCACAGGAATGTCGTAGAGACATGCAATTTGGTGCATACATATATCATGACCAGACGCACCAAAAAGTCTCAAGAAGCCATACCCTAAAACGTACAGGAAGTCGGCCATCTTGGATCGAAAATGGCGTTTCCTGCTGTTTTGGGCCATTTCCACGTCGCATACTTTAACGAACTCCTCCTACAGATTTCATCCAATTCTCTTCAAACTTGGACAGTAGCCTCACAAGGCCTTTGGGATCAAAAGTTATATAAATCTTTACCGACCATCACACTATGTGGGCGTGGCATGGCGGCAAAATATGGCGTCTCGCCATAACACACGAGACTGCATAACTTGACCATACATTGTCCAATCTGTCCCAAATTTCACACACGTGATTAGGGTCCATCCTGGGACACACCCACATGTCAATACTTACACACAGTCATAGCGCCCCCTGCTGGCTACAGCAAGTATTATGTTTTACACCTACCCCGAGCACAGTGGTTGGTCAGATTAACACCAAACTTGGTATACTTATTGTCAATGCCCTCCTGAGGATAACCCTTGAAGATATTATTGATCGGCCCCTAGGTGGCGCTCTGGCGGCAGTTTAATTTAATGAGTGCCACTGTGCCCAGACCATAAGACTTAAGGCAATGAAATTCATAGGGGTGGTATAAACTGGCCCCTGTAACGCACACACCCCGACGGCAGCACACCCCGACGGCAGCATGCCCCGACACGCGTGTACTGCGAGGGCCCGTTCAGTACTGCGCGCAGTCCTAGTTAGGGACCGAGCACTAACGGTGCGAGGACCCTATTGAAATTGAAGGAATTATTATTATTCTTCTTCTGGAAAATGAATCGCCTTTTTGGGGGCTTTATCATATTCAAAAACTCACCAAATTTGGAATATACATAAATCTCATGTGAAATTTACATATTCTGGTATTCGCGGGAATGGGCGTGGCAAAATGACTCAACAGCGCCCCCTTGAAAGTCAAGAAAATTCAGCCCCTCGCAAAGGAATGTCGTAGAGACATGAAATTTGGGACATACATGTATCATGGCAATACGCACCAAAAAGTCTCAAGAACCCATACCCTAAAACGTACAGGAAGTCGGCCATCTTGGATCGAAAATGGCGTTTCCTGCTGTTTTTGCCCATTTCCACGCTGCATACTTTAACGAACTCCTCCTACAGATTTCAGCCGATTGACTTCAAACTTGGTCAGTACCATCACAAGGCCTTTGGGATCAAAAGTTGTATAAATCTTTACCGACGGTCACACTATGTGGGCGTGGCATGGCGGCAAAATATGGCGTCTCGCCATAAAACACGAGATTGTTATAACTTCTCCATTCTTTGTACCATCTGGTCGAAACTTCTCATGCTTCATCAGAGTCCAGCCCTTAACACTTCTACATTAGTGGGGCGGATTAGCTCAATATTTTACAACAATCGTTCACTTTGTGATAAAAGCATGAAATTTGGTAGATGTGTTGGTGAATATGTTTCGAACAAATCTGGATATTGGGCCACCTCAAAAGCGCCCCCTAGTGGCCGTGGCAGGCATTTGTTATACAAATAAATCAATGATGAATAAAAACTGCCCTTTTAATAATACCAACTGGTGATGAATTGTATATTGTTGGAAAGCCTGATTAATCACCTTTACAACGAGGTACAGCTTGTAAGGATCGTGCATTCATGGAATGAGCAACGGGGCTAAACATGTGGGTAGCACCCCCCAAAAAAATGCATCCCCTGTGTAGTGGGGCGGATTAGCTGAACATTCGTTCATTTTGTGATAAAAGCATCAAATTTGGTACACTCATTGCTGAATACATGTTTAATGAATCTGGATATTGGGCCATCGCAAAAAAAATTCTGATGGCTGTGGCGGCCATTTTTTAAAAATGGCCATTTAAAAGCGGCCATTTTTAAAAATGGCCGCTGGTGGTTACTGGCGAGGAATGCTTTGCCTACCCTACAGCTGCTGTTTCATGTTTTCAGCACCACAAATATAATTTAGAGACATGTTAAAGTGACAAAAGCTTTATTACAGTCTAATAGAAAAGAACATTAACTTTGTATAATATTTTATTAGGTCTTGATATTCCCATTCACAGGCTACGGCCTCCTCTTTGGCTTGTATTCTTCTGTTGCTCCTTAAAAAGAAAAAATAATTTTCAATATTGTATGACCTGCAACAATAAAAACAAAACACAGTTAGACAGAGAAAAAAATCATACATTTTAAAAATTCTACTAGGGTTACTTGTAGCAGGTTACTCTTTCTGGCAAAATCCTTGTACTGAGGTGTGTGACTTAGTCAGGCGGCTTAGCCAAATAAAGGGGACACGCCGGACAAGAGCACCACATTTTTTCCACATACTCTCTATCATTATAGGTTTCAATTTTTAGTAGGAGCCACTTCATCAAGATTGCGGTGATGGCAGCCATATAAAGTCTATGAGAAATGCTATATCTTCCAAGCCACTTAGAAGGTCAATCTTGGTGTCAAAATATACATTTACTGGGTCCAGGAATCATTTAAAGCTATTGAGAATATCACTAGATGATTATTTGATCAAATAGATATGTTCATTTTCACTCAGACTGGGCAACTCGCTTCAAGTGCTGCAGCAGGGAATCCTGAGTTGAAACTGTTTGGAATCAATGTTCACGGGAAAGTGTGGATTAGCTGCCATGTACACTGCTCAAAAAAATCAAGGGTACGCTTTCATCTCATGTCAGATCTTGATCAACAAATTATTTACAGTGAGTCATCCAGTGATATTCTCAATAGCTTTAAATGATTCTTTGACCCAGAAAATGTATATTTTGACACCAAGATTGACCTTCTAAGTGGCTTGGAAGATATATTGGTTCTCATAGACTTATGGCTTATATGGCTGCCGTCTCCTATCTGCAATCTTGATGAAGTGGCTCCTACCAAAAGTTGAAACCTTTGGTGATAGAGAGCATGTGGAAAAATTTTGGTGCTTTTGTCCGGCGTGTCCCCTTTCTTCTCAAATCTGGTCCTAAGCCGCCTGACTAACTGTGATGGAGTTATAAAATACATTTAAAAAAAGATTAAAAAGAACCACATGGGCAAAGGAGACATTACATATAGTGTGTGTGTGTGTGTGTGTGTGTGTGCAGAGAGGGATGTCCACATTCCACAGGACATAATTTAACAGTGTCTTATTAAGCTTTCACACCCAACAGCCACTGATACATGTTCCAAGCTAACTAGCTAGCTTAAGTACCTATTTTTGCTATCTTGCTAATTTACTTTTCCACCAAGGCCCATGATGATTGTTTTTCTCTTTAGCCTTTATGATGTTCATAGCATATTTTATTCATAATTATAACAGGTGAAATAAAATATTTAGACATACCTTGATGGACAGTCCACTGCACTGCTTGTCCCAGGAAGCAAATGCTAGCTAGCTCATTTGCTAGCTAGCTCAATGGCTAGCCCGATTGTGGTGGGGCAGGAAAAATAACTGAAAGAGTGTCTAACTGGATTTTTGTTAATTTAATATGTGTATTTACATTTTTTTAATTTACGTTTGTATATTTAGTTTAAATTTTTTAAATATTTTAAGAAATAATTTAAATATTTTTTGTAATTTTAACGAAGAAAATGACTGCTATGGCCACTAGGGGGCGAATTTGCGATGGCCTAATATAGAGATTTGTTTGAAACATATCCACCAACACATCCACCAAATTGTGTGCTTCTATCACAAAATAAACAATTCTTGTGATTTATTGAGCTAATCCGCCCCACTGGTGATGCACATTTTTGGGGGGTGCTACCCACACGTTTAGCCCCGTTGCTCATTCCATGAATGCACGATCCATACAAGCTGTACCTCGTTGTAAAGGTGACTAATCAGGCTTTCCAACAATATACAATTCATCACCAGTTGGTATTATTAAAAGGGCAGTTTTTTTTCATCATTGATTTATTTGTATAACAAATGCCTGCCACGGCCACTAGGGGGCGCTTTTGAGGTGGCCCAATATCCAGATTTGTTTGAAACATATTCACCAACACATCTACCAAATTTCATGCTTTTATCACAAAGTGAACGATTGTTCAGCTAATCCGCCCCACTACATAACAATATTTCATAACGCCCCACCCCTTATGCTATATCCATGCCCCCTTTCATCACATGACCACCTTGCATACTTTACATAACTCCTCCTACAGATTTCACCCCATTGACTCCAAACTTGGTCAGTACCATCACAAGGCCTTGGGGATGAAATGTTGTATAAATCTTTCCCGACGGTCACACTATGTGGGCGTGGCATGGCGGCAAAATATGGCGTCTCGCCATGAAACACGAGACTGTATAACTTGACCATACATTGTTCAATCTGTCGCAAATTTCTCACATGTGATGAGGGTCCAGCCCAGAACACACCCACGTGTCAATATTGACACACAGTCATAGCGCCCCCTGCTGGCAACAGCAAGTAACATGTTTTACACCTACCACATGCACAGTGGTAGGAGACACGCCATTTAGTACGCATAGGGACTGAGCCCATAGCGCCTCCCCCGACGGCGCCTACCCCGACGGCTCCACTCTGCGAGGGCCCGTTCAGTACTGCGCGCAGTCCTAGTTATTAGGGACCGAGCACTAACGGTGCGAGGACCCTATTGTAATTGGTCCGTCTATTATTATTTTTCTCCTTCTCCCAAATGAATTGCCTTTTTGGGGGCTTTATCATATTCCAAAACTCACCAAATTTGGAATATACACAAATCTCATGTGAAATTTACGTATTCTGGTATTCGCGGCAATGGACCGTGCAAAATGACTCACTAGCGCCCCCTTGAAATTTTCAAAAGAGCCTCACAATATAGGATTTTTCCACCTAGAGACACGAAATTTGGTACATTTGTGTATCATGGGAAGACGCACCAAAAAGCCTCAAGAAGCCATACCCGAAAACGTACAGGAAGTCGGCCATCTTGGATTGAATATCGCACTTGTCATTGTTTTTGGCCATTTCCAGGTCGCATACTTTAACGAACTCCTCCTACAGACTTTATCCAATTGACTTCAAACTTGGTCAGTACCATCACAAGGCCTTTGGGATCAAAAGTTGTATAAATCTTTACCGTCGGTCACACTATGTGGGCGTGGTATGGCGTCAAAATATGGCGTCTCGCCACAAAACACGAGATCGTTATAACTTTTCCATTCTTTGTCCCATCTGGTCCAAACTTCTCATGCTTCATCAGAGTCCAGCCCTTTAAACTTCTAAACAACAATATTTCAGAAAGCCCCGCCCCTTATGTTTTATCCACGCCCCCTTTCATAAAATGACCACGTTGCAGACTTTACATAACTCTTCCAACAGATTTCACCCCATGGACTTCAAACTTGGCCAGTACCATCACAAGGCCTTTGGGATCAAAAGTTGTATAAAGCTTTACCAACGGTCACACTATGTGGGCGTGGCATGGCGGCAAATTATGGTGTCTCGCCATAAAACACGAGATTGTTATAACTTCTCCATTCTTTGTCCCATCGGGTCCAAACTTCTCATGCTTCATCAGAGTCCAGCCCTTAACACTTCTATAAAACAATAATTCATAAAGCCCCGCCCCTTATTTTTTATCCACGCCCCCTTTCATCACATGACTACCTTGCATACTTTACATAACTCCTCCAACAGATTTCATCCCATTGACTTCAAACTTGGTCAGTAGTATCACAAGGCCTTTGGGATCAAAAGTTGTATAAAGCTTTACCGACGGTCACACTATGTGGGCGTGGCATGGCGGCAAAATATGGCGTCTCGCCATAACACACGAGACTGTATAACTTGACCATACATTGTCCAATCTGTCCCAAATTTCACACACGTGATTAGGGTCCAGCCCGGAACACACCCACATGTCAATATTGACACACAGTCATAGCGCCCCCTGCTGGCTACAGGAAGTAACATGTTATACACCAACCCCGAGCACAGTGGTAGGAGACACGCCATTTGGGACGCATAGGGACTGAGCCCACATCGCTGCGTCCGACGTGTCCTCCCCCGACGGCTCCTCCCCCGACGGCGCCTCCCCCGACGGCTCCACTCTGCGAGGGCCCGTTCAGTACTGCTTGCAGTCCTAGTTATTATTATTCCCAAAAGTAAATCGCCTTTTTGGGGGCTTTATCATATTCAAAAACACCCCATATTTGGAACATACATAAATCTCTGGTGAAATTTACGTATTCTTGTGGTCGCGGGAATGGGCGTGGCAAAATGACTCAACAGCGCCCCCTTGAAAGTCAAGAAAATTCAGCCCCTCGCACAGGAATGTTGTAAAGACACGAAATTTGGTACATACATGTATCATGGCAAGACGCACCAAAAAGTCTCAAGAACCCATACCCTAAAACGAACAGGAAGTCGGCCATCTTGGATTGAAAATGGCGTTTCCTGCTGTTTTGGCCCATTTCCACGCCGCATACTTTAACGAACTCCTCCTACAGATTTCACCCCATTGACTTCAAACTTGGTCAGTAGCATCATAAGGCCTTTGGGATCAAAAGTTGTATAAATCTTTACCGCCTGTCACACTATGTGGGCGTGGCATGGCGGCAAAATATGGCGTCTCGCCATAACACACAAGACTGTATAACTTGACCATACATTGTCCAATCTGTCCCAAATTTCACATACGTGATTAGGGTCCAGCCCGGGACATACCCACTGGTCAATAGTGACACACAGTCATAGCGCCCCCTGCTGGCTACAGGAAGTAACATGTTTTACACCTCCCACAAGCACAGTGGTAGGAGACACGCAATTTGGTACGCATAGGGATTGAGCCAACAGCGCCGCGTCCGATGTGCCCTCCCATGACGGCGCCTCCCCCGACGGCTCCACTCTGCGAGGGCCCGTTCAGTACTGCGCGCAGTCCTAGTTTTATAGTGTTTTTGGAAGTGGAGATTCTGCCATAAAAGGGTAGTACATTTTAAATCTGACACTACACAAAAAAATATAAATGCATCAAAATCAATTTTGTTGCTAATCTTTGACATAGCCAAGGCTGTGATAAAAAATAAATGCCCCAGCCAAAAATTATTTATGAAATGAAAAATAACTCAATTTTTGTGCGTTTTTTATTTGAAAAACAGTGACATCATGGAATCAAGCTGGCATTTAAAGGGTTAAAATCCTGAAAATGATTGAATATTTGATAGTTTTTATCAGGACTGAAGTACATCAAAAGATTTAACCCCAAAAAGTTGGAAAAACATATAATTCAGTAATATTTTTAAAGCGTTATTTATAAGTGGACATGTCTGCTATCAAGTGGCCAAAAAGGGTTTTTTACATTTTAAATCTGACACTACACAAAAACTAAAAATGCATCAAAATCAATTTTGTTCTTAATCTTTGACCTACCCAAGGCTGTGATAAAAACCAATGCCCCAGCCAAAAATTATTTATTATATGGAAAATAACTCAATTTTTTTGTGTTTTTTCTTTGAAAAACAGTGACATTGTGCAATCAAACTGGCATTAAAAGGGTTAAAATTCTCAAAATCTTTGAATGTTTGGTAGTTTTGAGCAGGGCAGAAGTTGTTTAAGAGGTTTATGCAGAAAAAAGTAAAAAAAAAAAAAATTAATCTGTAAAGTTTTTATAGCATTTTTTGGAGGTGGACATTTTCAGCCCAAAAGGGCTCGAAAGGGTAGTAAGCTTGTACACAGTGTATGTTACGTCCCAAAATTGAGGTTCGGGAGTAACCATTGATGTTGTAGCTATATTAAAGAAACAAGGGAAAACCAGGCAAGTTGAGTTATAGAAAAATAGGATTTATTTATTTATTTTTTTTTTAAAGATATTTTTTTGGCCATTTTCAAGGCTTTATTGATAGTGAGACAGATAGAAAGGGGGTGACAGAGGGGAGGACATGCGGCAAAGGGAGCTCAGGCCGGATTCGAACCCGGCTCCGCCGCAGCGAGGACTGTAGCCTCTGCACATGGGGCGCCTGTGTAACCCACTGCGCTACGGACCACCCCAAAAATAGGATTTATTTATATATGGCGAACACAAAACTACTATCCAACGGACAGCGACAATAACCTAAATGCCTCCACACTAAAACACTCTGAGGACACAAACCAAAGATATAAGGACCAACTGGGTTCTCCTTCCCCAGCTTCCAGGCAGCACTCAGGCGTTTCACCTAAAACAGCCAACACTTCCACAATCACAGCGCAACAATGGCCCACCAGCCGCGTCTGCTTCAGGATTCAGCCTATTTAACACCTAATTAGCAATAGATCATTGGTGCGGCTGGAAACACAGCAACTGGGAGGAGCAGGAGGCGGATCTATAATGAAGCAAGAAAACAAAAGAAAAAACAAACACAACACACCTCCAACCGTAACACTTCCCCCCATAAAACTAAACTACTAGATTAGTTTACAACAATATTCTGTTTTGTTTTTTTTTGTAGTTTTTACACTCAGGTATACAGAATATTAACATTACCAAAAACACAACTGTTACACAACACTAGTTTCACCCTTTACTTTCAGACTTAAAGTTCTCTATAGCTCACCAGTTTTTTGTTTAACAATAC
The DNA here is from genome assembly GCF_030273125.1 of Centropristis striata. Classification (NCBI taxonomy): domain Eukaryota; kingdom Metazoa; phylum Chordata; class Actinopteri; order Perciformes; family Serranidae; genus Centropristis; species Centropristis striata. The sequence goes on from NC_081523.1 coordinate 897,583, forward strand.
CCTCACCAACGAGAAAGCACGTCCGCCACGATGTTGTCTGCTCCCTTCTTGTGTTTGATCTCCAGGTTGTAACTCTGCGCCAACAGAGCCCAACGCATCAACCTCTGGTTGTGGTTATACATCTGGGACAAAAATACAAGAGGATTATGATCGGTATACACTGTGACCAATGAGGTGCTGGAACCCACATAGACCTCAAAGTGTTGGAGGGCCAGCAACATGGCCAACGTCTCTTTCTCAATAGTAGAGTAGTTTAACTGATGACGCTTAAATTTTGTTGAGAAGTAGCACACCGGGTGACTAACATTCCCCCCACCATCTTGTAACAATACTGCATCAGCCCCAGTAGCACTGGCATCCACTTCCAGCTTGAAAGGGATGGTAAAGTTAGGTGCTGCAAGGACAGGGGCACTGCAAAGGAGAGACTTAGCAGCCTCAAATGCATGCTGACAATTCTTATTCCACACAAAAGGAACAGATGGGCTACACAGCTTAGTCAGGGGAGCAACCACCACTGGAAAATTCTTACAGAAAAATCTATAATATCCAGTCATGCCAAGAAAACGACGCAGCTCACGTCTGGTGGTCGGGACTGGATAACATATTATTGCCGCAACTTTGGCCTCAACCGGGCGAACCTGCCCATGCCCAACCTGTTTCCCCAAATAAGTAACGGTAGCCTTACCGAACTCGCACTTGGCCAGATTAAGGGTTAGCAACGCCTTAGCAAGTCGCTCAAACACTGTGGTCAGAGTGGCAACGTGGTCTTCCCAACCATCTGAGAACACAACAACATCATCAAGATACACCTTGCATTAAGGAACATCCCCTAGCACAATCTGCATAAGACGCTGAAAAGTAGCTGGGGCATTTTTCAGACCAAATGGCATAACCGTGTACTGGAGGAAGTGATCAGGAGTAACAAAAGCTGAGATTTCAGAGGCTCTGGATGTTAAAGGTACCTGCCAGTAACCCTTTAGCAGGTCAAGTTTAGAAATATAGGCTGCAGGGCCAATGCTATCTATGCAGTCCTCCATGCGAGGTAGAGGAAAAGAGTCCGGTACAGTTACTGCGTTAACCTTTCGAAAATCTGTACAGAAACGTGGAGTACCATCAGATTTTGGAGCTAATAAGCAAGGGGAACTCCAAGGACTATGACTACATTTTGCTAGGCCATTTTCCAACAGGTACTCTGCCTCACGCTTCATCATCTGACGCTTTTCTAGAGGACAACGATAGGCGTGCTGCTTAATGGGACGAGCAGAACCAACTTCAATATCATGCTCTAACACATTAGTGCGTGAAGGCACGTCGCCAAACAGCATAGGATGAGACTGTAGTAACTTAACTACATCGTTTCTTTTACTTACATGGAGGTAGGACAAATGTGCATCAATGTCAGACAAAATTACAGAGTTTAGCAGCCTACCACACTGTAGATCAGCTAGTCTGAGACCATCATCATGTGCACTTCCAACACACACCATGGACGCAGAAGTCTTAACAGGAGTGGCAATCTCCGGAGCCAGTTTTGGCCTCTCCTGGACAACGTCTCTGGAATGGTAAGACTTCAGCATGTTAATATGACACAGCCGAACTTTTCGCCTGCGCTCAGGGGTGCTGATAACATAGTCTGTGTCAGATACCTTGTTTTTCACCACATATGGACCAGAAAAACGAGCTGCAAGAGCAGAGCCAGGCAGTGGTAGCAAGACCAACACTTGGTCACCAGGCTGAAACTGCCTCTCAACTGCTTTTCTGTCATACCACCTTTTCATCTTTCCTTGGGACAAAGAGAGAGCTTCCCTTGCCAAGGAAGTAGCACGATGCAGACGCTCCTTACACTGTGACACAAAATCCAACACATTAGTCTTACACGAACTTGACATGAACTGCTCTTTCAATACTTTAAGGGGACCACGAACATTGTGACCAAACACGAGCTCGGCTGGGCTAAACCCAAGAGACTCCTGTTTCGCGTCCCTGATGGCAAAAAGGACAAATGGCACGCCCTCATCCCAATCTCTCTCTGTATCATAGCAGTATTTCCTCAACATGGATTTAGAGTCTGATGCCAACGCTCAAGGGCACCTTGGGACTCTGGGTGATAAGCACTGGACACAGAGTGAGTGACACCTAGAGACTGTAATGTCTGCCTAAAAGTCTTCGACAGAAAATTGGAACCTTGGTCAGTTTGCACAACTTTGGGCAATCCAAAAGTTGTGAAAAATTTTGTCAGGGCCTTTGTAATGGCAGGTGCAGTGATTGTACGCAGGGGAACTGCTTCTGGGAATCTGGTGGCAACGAACATGATTGTCAACAGAAACTGGTTACCAGACTTTGTTCGGGGCAGTGGACCAACACAATCTACAATAACATGCTCAAAAGGCTCACCTACAGCAGGAATGGGGTGCAAGGGAGCTGGGGGAACTACCTGATTTGGTTTCCCAACGATCTGACAAGTGTGGCAGGCCCTACAGAAACGAACAACATCTGCCTTCATACCTGGCCAGAAGAAATGTTTCAATATACGGTTGTAGGTTTTTGTGACGCCTAGATGTCCGGACCACACATGTTCATGAGCCAGTTCTAACACAGGCTTGCGACAGACACTTGGAAGCACAATCTGATGGACCGCCCCCCATCCCTCATCTCCAGCCTCGTCTGTCAATGGCACCCATTTTCGCATAAGTACACCATCTGCAACAAAAAATGACTGCTTATGATTACATTTACTGACCTCATCCACTGCAACAGTATAACACTTATTCAAGGATTTATCCTCTCTCTGAGCTTTAATCAGCTCCTCACGAGTTAGCTGTACTGACGCCAAAGGAGCAGTAGTAGGCACTGTAGTCTCAACAGGCAGTGATGACGAGCAACCTCCGGTCTCACCAACAGGGGGCAACCTGTCTTCAGAAAAGGCAGCCGCCAAAACAGAGTCAGACAGGTCAACCTCATGGTCACTTAGCTGCTTCTTGGCTTGAGCTCGGGTCAGCACACTGACGGAGAAAACCTCAGGGTGACTGTCAAACAGCTTGTCTTGTGCACCACCAGGAAGAGGAACATCCACCACTTCAGGTGTGGGATACACTTTTCCACCTGCAATGTCGTTCCCCATTATAAAATCGACACCATCGATAGGAAAACGAGTCAGAACAGCCACAGGAAAACAACCAGAAACCAGATCGGACTTAATGTGTACTCGATGAAGAGGAGCGGGCACGAAACCCATCCCAATACCTCTAACAATCGTACTTCTCCCGCAGGCAGACTCAGAACACCACGGCAACACTTTCGAAAGGACAAAGGACTGAGAGCCACCCGAATCCCTTAGCACAGTGACCGGGCGTAGGTCTTCAGCCTGGCCTGTGAGTGAAATAAAAGCAGTGGAGATGAAAGGTTTGAAACACTCATCTGGCTGGCTTAGAGCAGAGAGATTCGCACCTAGGGATACAGTCTTTATTAACCCCACACCCTTCGGCTGCTTTCTTTTAAGGACAATACAGTCTGCAACGAGATGGCCTAATTTGTGACAATAGAAACATTTTCGTTCCGATTTGGCTGGTGTAGACTCTGGTTTTGAAGTAACCATTTCAGTAGCACTTACCACTGGCACGTTAGGTCTACGTGAGACAACACGAGAGGAAAAAGAGCTTTCCCTGTTAAAAACACCCTTGTGTGTCAGCGCAAACTCGTCAGCTAGTGTCGCGGCCTGCTTCAGGGACGTTACCTTCTGCTCATTTAAGTACACCACCGTACGCTCTGGTACACAGTTTTTAAATTCTTCGAGCAACATCAACTCTCTCAAAGTGGCTAGGTCATCAACCTGACAAGCAGAACACCAGCGATCGAAAAACATGCCCTTCTCCCTGGCAAAATCAGCATAAGTCTGGGTGGGCATTTTCTTCAGGGCACGGAAACGCTGTCTGTAAGCCTCAGGTACCAGTTCATACACACGCAAAATTGCACTTTTTAAATGCTCATACTCAAGGCTGTCCTCTATTGACAGAGAGGAACAAGCCTCCTGAGCCTTACCTGTCAATCTACACTGCAACATGATTGCCCACACATCCTTAGGCCAACCAAGAGCAACAGCGATGCGTTCAAATGCAACAAAGTAACTTTCCACCACCGCCTCGCGGAACACAGGCACAAGTGAAATATACTTACTGACATCAAACGCCAGAGGCTCTGACTGAGACCGCACATTATCAGACACGCTGGACACCACGTTCACTTTCTGAAGCTCCAGCTGCTTCATTCTGATGGCTGTGTCAGCCTCCAGCCTCTTTAGCTCTAGCTCCCTACGAAGCTCAAACTCACGCTCACGTTCACGATCCTCTCTCTCCATCTGGAGACGAGCCAAACGCATCTTTAATCGGGCGTCAATTTTAGAATTAACTGAGGACTCAACAGACAAAGGGTCAAAACGCGGCAACGTAAACGGCTTACCTTCCACACCCGGAGTTAGGGTAGTCAACTGCGGCTCGGTCGCTCCTCCCACCGGAGCATCAGACCGGCTCTCACCTGGGGACACGGCTGTCAAAACCCCGGCCGATAGACCCGGCAACATAGGATCCACTGACACGTTTAAAATCCCCTTCACAACCAACCCATCCAGCACAGCCGCTTTGAGCTCCTTTTTAGCAAGTGAACTCACCACTGGGATGCCGTAACACTTAGCAATATCACATAAATCACACTTGCGACAGTTGTCAAGCTGCTCTAAAGATGGATCAGCCACAAATGTATCTAAATCAAATGCTGCCATGCTTACTCGAATTGTCGGCAGAAGACACAACAACCGTAGCTTGAACACACAGTGCTACAACGTAGCATGCGCTATGCGCTACGACCGGCTACCAACAAATCACGACACAACACACAGCCACTACGCCGTCAAAAACAAACAAACAAACCCACGCATCCACCAGTGCCGAAAGGCACAGTATTAACTTCGGATGTTTACACAAACAGTCCAACCTTACAAACACACTCCTCAGTGCCTACCTAACCAAAAACTTTACCTGTGTATCTTCTGGAGCGTGCCGGGCTCGGGGCGACTTGAAAGGCGGAACATCAGCGGCGTGAGCCCTGAAGCGGCTACCCCCAACGGAGATGTTAAATCCCCGCCCAGGATTTACTCCGAAAATAATAAAGGAAAAATAATAAACAAGCACCCGACGGAAAGACTGAAACAGCCTAGCTGGGAACTCCCCTGTCTAAATGGAAGGAGCAGTTTAATCAGATTAAGGCTTGGACAAAAAACAACCGAAACAAATACTTACCAGAACACTGAGATGCGACTATCAAAATATATATATATATATATTTTCAAACTCCACAAATTACCAACTTCTCTCTTACTTTTTTAATAAAGTATTATCCCGGACGAGCCCCCAAATATGTTACGTCCCAAAATTGAGGTTCGGGAGTAACCATTGATGTTGTAGCTATATTAAAGAAACAAGGGAAAACCAGGCAAGTTGAGTTATAGAAAAATAGGATTTATTTATATACGGCGAACACAAAACTACTATCCAACGGACAGCGACAATAACCTAAATGCCTCCACACTAAAACACTCTGAGGACACAAACCAAAGATATAAGGACCAACTGGGTTCTCCTTCCCCAGCTTCCAGGCAGCACTCAGGCGTTTCACCTAAAACAGCCAACACTTCCACAATCACAGCGCAACAATGGCCCACCAGCCGCGTCTGCTTCAGGATTCAGCCTATTTAACACCTAATTAGCAATAGATCATTGGTGCGGCTGGAAACACAGCAACTGGGAGGAGCAGGAGGCGGATCTATAATGAAGCAAGAAAACAAAAGAAAAAACAAACACAACACACCTCCAACCGTAACAGTGTATTATAGAGCCATTAGAAAAAATTAAATTAGAATTTCAAAATATATCAAAAAAGAAACCCTTCTTCCAAAAATCATGTCATTTGCAGTATTACAGCCAAAATTATTGCCAAAAATCAAGTGAAAAATTTCTGAAATGGCTGAAAATGTCCTTAGTGGGCCCTAAGGGTTAAATTCAGCAGATATACACTGTGTGTGAGCACAACACAGGAACTGACCTCAGAGTCTCCAGTCTGCAGTTTGGACTCTCCAGTCCGGCACACAGCCGCTCCACTCCTGAATCCTCCAGGTCGTTGTAGGTCAGGTCCAGCTCTCTCAGATGGGAGGGGTTGGACTTCAGAGCTGAGGCCACGACTTCACAGTCAGTCTCAGAGAGGTAACAGTCAGAAAGTCTGTGATTACAGATAATAAAAAATTTAAATAAAACCAGTTCTAACACTTTAATCTGATCTCTTTTCATCTCACATTTAATTCATTTATTGACTCATGATGCATTTACAGTAGAATTACTTCTAAAGATTGTAATATTATCATTTGTTGACTGATAGAACGGGCTGAAGTTCATGTTTTGGAGCTAAAACTCTTTTTTGAGCTCTGGTTCACTGGCAGAATGAACCTGGAGGTCCCAGCAGCTGACTGTGTGATGAGCTGCTCTCTGAGTACATCAGCTGCTAAATACACAGACACAACACATGTTGAGCTTCATTAAATACACACACATTCACTATTATTAGCATGTGGTTTATTTTAGGAGCCCATCTATGAGTGATGATCTCCCCTCGCTGTATCACAGATGCTCTGCAGTCACAGAGAGAGAGAGAGACGTTCTCTGCTAATAAAGGAACGCTAGAGGACGTGGACATGGAGCCATATGACAATGTGATGTCCATATTATATTAGTTTACAAAGGGACTAACAGAGCCACTAGTGTGTGACAGAGCGTGCTCAATGTAACGTTACTACAGAGCTGATAAAGCAGATCAGTAGAGGTGGAGGGGCTCTCAGGATGTTGGCTTTGTTTACTGGAAAGTTCACCTCTTCTTTGACTTTGTCTCAAAGAAAACTCAAACTCTACAATGTGGAAACATTTTGGACAAAAGGTGAGCCTCGCTCTCTTCTCTTTCATCCTCTTTTTTATTATTATTGTTCTTCTTCTGTGTGTTGTCGATTGAAAAGCAGCTTAGAGGTAAATTAGCGCCACCATCTGGACTGGAGTGGCTTCTCTCTAATTCAAACAGCTGCTGCACCTGCTTCTAAAAGTGTCAGAAAGGTTTAAAAAGCCCAATAATGTTGATGAAGAACAAGGTGAAAAGAGAGGGATGTTGAGGGACGATGAGGGACGTTCCAAACGTCTCCAATAACCTCAGAGCGTTGAAAAGTCCACATTTATTTAAAGCAGACAGACGCAATCGTTTCCAAGATTCACAACATGTTTTATCTGAGGAAATATTCTGCTTCAGTTTATTGTTGCTGGCGTTTAGCCTTTCAAAAACAACATTTTCACTGTGGTGGAAAAAGTGTTTGCTCTGCCGTTTGCTGCACTAAGGGAGGCAGCACCTGGACTATCAATGCAGTCTAACAGCACCACATTACATTTAATTACACTTAGATGCTTCTCTAAAACATCTACAACTTATTGCATCCCATGGGCAAGGCTAGCTCATTTTTAGGGGTGCTTCAGCACAACTAAAAATGAGCACAGCAGCCCTAAAACTTGGAGTAAGAAATGTTGTTATTCTAAAAATTTTGTTCGTCTTTGAGTACTGGAGTCCAGGCACCGTTGTCCAGTTAGTTCAGTTAGCTCGGTTAGCTTCGTTAGCGCCATTAGTGCAGCTACAGTCAAACTGGAGCGGTCCGTTTATTGAACAAAAGGAGCAGTGCGACAAATTAATTGCGTACCTGTGAAGTGTGTCCTTGTGTCTGTGTTGTTAAAGTTTATCGTTACTTGAGAGCAGGGATCTCAAACTCAAATTACCTGAGGGCCGCTGGAGGCAGTATCAAAATGACCAAAAAAAGACACAAAATGACAGAAAAAAAACTAAATTACTTAAAAAAGACACAAAATAACAAAAAAAAGGACAGAAAATCACTAAAAAGGACACAAAATGACAAAAAAAGACAGAAAATAACTAAAACAGACAAAATTACCAAAAAAGACACAAAATAACAAAAAAAGACAAAAAGAACAAAAAAGACAAAATAACTAAAAAGACACAAAATGACCAAAAAAGACACAAAATAACTAAAAAAGACACAAACTGACCAAGAAAATACACAAAATGACAGAAAAAAACTAAATTACTTTAAAAAGACACAAAATGACAGAAAAAAGACACAAAATAACTTTATAAAAATCACACAAAATGACAGAAAAAAACATAAATTACTTAAAAAAAAGACACAAAATAACTAAAAAGGACACAAAATGACAGAAAAAAGGCACAAAATGACAGAAAAAAGGCACAAAATTACTAAAAAGGATACAAAATGACCAAAGAAAGACACAAAATGGCAGAAAAAAAGTCACAAAATTCCTAAAAAAAGACACAAAATGACCAAAAAAGACACATAATAACCAAAAAAATCACACAAAATGACAGAAAAAAACCTAAATTACTTAAAAAAGACACAAAATGACAGAAAAAAAGACACAAAATTGCTAAAAAAAAAAACAGACACAGAATGAACAAAAAAGACACAAAATAACAAAAAAATCACACAAAATGACAGAAAAAAAACTAAATTACGTAAAAAAGACACAAAATTTCTAAAAAAAAAGACACAGAATGAACAAGAAAGACACAAAATAATTAAAAAGACAAAAAAATGACCAAAAAAAGACACAGAAAAAATAAAAAGGACACAAAATGACCAAAAAAGACACAAAATAACTAAAAAGGACACAAAATGACCAAAGAAAGACCGAAATGACAGAAAAAAAGTCACAAAATAACTAAAAAAATCACACAAAATGAAAGAAAAAAACCTAAATTACTTTAAAAAAAAACAAAATGACAGAAAAAAAGACACAAAATGACTAAAAAGGTCACAAAATGACCAAAAAAGGACACAAAATGACCAAAAAAGGACACAAAATAATTAAAAAGACACAAAGTGACCAAAAAAGACACAAAATAACTAAAAAGGACACAAAAAATTACCAAAAAACCTAAATTACTTTAAAAAAGACACAAAATGACCAAAAAAAAGACACAAAATAACTAAGAATGTAGGAAATGGTCTGCTCCAATATATTTGTGTATGGTTGTCAGTGCCAAGGGAAAGAGAGAAAGATGGCCTGTATTTTGCATTTTGTTGTCCAAGTAGCTGTTACTTTGTTCAGTGACAGTAAAGTTCAATGTAATCACTTCTAATGACTGCTGATTGAGGGTGGGTGGTGGCAGCGGGGCTCAGTGGGGCTCAGCAGCCCTAAAGCTCTGACCCTAGACTGGCCCCTGTTGCATCCAATGATAAGAGCCCATGGAGAACATGACTAACATCAGGGGGACCAGGTTCATAGAGAAAACAATGAGCAGACTTTAAAAATGCTCCTTATTCATTCATTGTTGGGAACTAAATGTAAAGTTGGAGCTCTTATTGAAGAGAACTGGAGATGTTTTGTTCTTTCAGATGGAGGATGGCTTCCCTCCACATCCTCCCAAAACAAGCAAGAATTATAGATTCTGTAGAAACTGGAAACATTCCTTCATATTAAATAGTTCAGAAGCTGCTGAGAAGAAATAAGACAGAAATAATTGATTGAAGCTACGTTCAGAACAATTAAACTCCAGTGACATAATTTCCAGTAGAAGACAAATATTACACAGTTCAAGTGTTCCTTTTCTACGTGTTGTTTCAGATATTTAAAACAGATTAAATGAACCATCAAATGTTGTGCTCTCCACCGTTTGTGTGTTCCCTCGTAACGTGCTGCTCTAAACACATTTCTTCATCATATTTCTCCTTCATATTACTTCTAACGTCAAATTATTAGAACAAAAACATTCTCTGACATTCAGCACTAACCTGCTGTATTCCATCTGATATAGTATTCATCATTCCAGAGAGAAAATATACATCACATACTTTGTATCGTAGCTAGATACCAAAGTTTCTAACATGACAAATATGTCAGGAGGAGTTTTGGAAATGGAAACAACAAACATTTACAATATTTGCTTTAGGAATCGTGGAGTCAAACATTCAAACACTCTTCAGTTTAAACTCTTCAGTCAGTAGAAGCATCAGATAGCTTCATAACAATGCTGCAAAAGAAAACACTGAATATATATTAGTTATTGTCTGATGGTTGAAAGAGAGATACTTTTATACATGTATTGTATTCATGTTTTCATAAACAGCTGCCAGGTGACTGGATGAACTATGTGTCTATCAGCGTCTATCACAGGCTGCTGCAGCCAGTTGGGAGAAGAGCTAAAACATCTTCCATCAGGAAAAGCCTTCAGTGTTCTTTGATCTTCCTTTAATGAAGAAGAAACTCTCTGTTTTAATAGAACTGATGATATTGCAGCACCATCACTCGCCTCTTTCTCTGTTTCATTGTCTCATACAACAACAATAAAGATTTGATACGATGTCAAACAGGCTGTGTGTTGTGATTCAATGATGAGTGTGGAAACATTTCCAGCACACACTCTTTAGTTTTCTGGGCTGGATTTGTATGAAGCCTCCATCACTCCAACAGAGACAGATAGGAGATGATGACGTTGGCAGTTTAATGGAGAATGTTTTCAATACGCAGGTTTAATGGTAGTTGAAGAAAAGGTTTGTATTCTGCAGCTTTTATACTGTGCATGTGTGTAAAGTGTGTATCTTTACTCTAACACTGATGCTTCAGCTTTACATTGCTGTATAATGTTGATGATCACATCTGGACTTACACAGCTTTCCTGCAGTTCCTCACAGCTGGAACCAGTCTCCGTCGTCCCTCGTATGTTGTCTTGTACTTCTCCAGGTCCAACTCATCCAGAACCTCCTCTGACATCTGCAGCATGTAGGCCAGAGCTGAGCACTGGATCTCAGAGAGTCTCTCTGATCTGTTCTCTGACTTCAGGAACTCTTGGATCTCCTGATGGACTGACAGGTCGTTCATCTCCGTCAGACAGTGGAAGATGTTGATGCTTCTGTCAGGAGAGGTGTTGATGTAGTCAGCATAGTCAGTGTTCATCTTCTTCAGGTTGTTGATGGCTCTCTGGATGACTTCTGGCCTGTTGTCTGTCTGACCCAGCAGGCCTCCTAACAGTCTCTGGTTGGACTCCAGAGAGAGGCCATGAAGGAAGCGGACAAACAGGTCCAGGTGGCCATTTTTAGTTTCAAGGGATTTCTTCATGGCTCTCCTCAGGAAGTCAGGAAGGGACCGGTCACTGTTTTTATTGTCCCAGTCATCATCACCCTCATCATCATCCTCTTCTTCTTTATTCTCTTCTACTCTTTTCCCCAGAAAAGCCTCCAGTACCTCTGTGTTCCTGGTGGTGTAACAGTGGAACATGTAGACTGCAGCCAGAAACTCCTGAACGCTCAGATGAACGAAGCAGTAGACTGTTTTCTGGAAGATCACACTCTCTCTTCTGAAGATCTCTGTACAAACTCCTGAGTACACCGAGGCCTCTGTGACATGGAGACCACAGCGCTCCAGGTCTTCTTGGTAGAACATGATGTTTCCTTCCTGCAGCTGTTCAAACGCCAGCCTCCCCAGCTTCAGAAGAACTTCTCTGTCAGCCTCCGTCAGCTCCTGTGGACTCGTCTCATGTCCCTCATCATACTTCTGCTTCTTCTTCTTGGTCTGAACCAGCAGGAAGTGTGAGTACAGGTCAGTCAGGGTCTTGGGCAGCTCTCCTCTCTGCTCTGTAGTCAACATGTGGTCCAGAACTGTAGCAGTGATCCAGCAGAAGACTGGGATCAGACACATGATGTGGAGGCTCCTGGATGTCTGGATGTGTGAGATGATTGTGCTGGAGCGCTCTTCATCACTGACCCTCCTCCTGAAGTACTCCTCCTTCTGGGCCTCAGTGAAGCCTCGTACTTCTGTCACCCTGTCGACACACTCAGGAGGGATCTGATTGGCCGCCGCGGGTCGGGAAGTTATCCAGACGAGAGCCGAGGGAAGCAGATTCCCCTCGATGAGGTTTGTCAGCAGCACGTTGACTGATGACTTCTGTGTGACATCAGACACAACCTCCATGTTGGTGAAATCCAGAGAAAGTCTGCTTTCATCCAGGCCGTCAAAGATGAAGAGAAGTTTAGAGACGGCCAGCTTCTCTGCTGGGACCTTCTGTAATGTTGGATGGAAAACATGGAGCAGCTCCAGAAGACTGTACTGCTCATCTCTGATCAAGTTCAGCTCCCTGAAGGAAAGCAGAACCACCACACTGACATCTTGGTTCTCCAAACCCTCTGCCCAGTCCAGACTGAACTTCTGCACCGAGAAGGTTTTTCCAACGCCAGCGACGCCGTTGGTCAGAACCACTCTGATGGGTCCCTGTTGGTCAGGTAAGGCTTTAAAGATGTCCTGGCACCTGATTGGAGCGTCGTGGACGGTCTTCTTCTTGGAAGCTGTCTCCAGCTGCCTCTCCTCATGTTGGGTATCAACCTCTTCACTCTGTCCCTCTGTGATGTAGAGCTCAGTGTAGATCCTGTTGAGGAGGGTTCCACTTCCTGTTGCATCACTTCCTTCAGTCACACGTTCACATCTCCTCCTCAGACTGATCTTATAATCATCTAAAACCTCCTGCAGACCACCAGCCACTAAAAACAGGAATAAGATGAAAAGCATAAAAGAGATTATATTTATTACCATATTAGAACTTATAAAGTAGTAAAGTTTATAAACTATCCTCTGTTATTGAGCTAAAAACAACAACATCAAAGTGATTTTAACATTCATGGTTTTGTTTTTTATTGAAGAGAAGAAAATATGTTTTCTGGGGAACATCAGAAATGCTCCTTTTCCTCTCAGCCTCTGACTGTGTGTTGGTTGTTTGATTGACAGCAGGAGGCTGAGCCTCAGCAGCTTTAGTCAGTAGAAACTTTTATGTGAAGCAGCAGCAACACCAGATGTTTGTTTAAATCAGCAGTACGTTAACAAGGCTCTGAAATGCTTTATTTCACATATTACTGAGTGCCTTAAATCAGTAAAAGGTCAAATAAAGCTGATATCTTGAAGGTTAAACTGGGACACAGCAGGAAAAATAAACTCCCAACCACAAAGATTCAGTAAGAATCTCCTAAAGCACTGAGAACTTTCTCTCTGGTTGCAGCAGAGACACACGTGTTGATCCAGTCACTTTAGTTACAGACATGGTTTGGTTTGAGGGAGGAGATCATCTCAGGCCGGACCGTTACATGTAAAACCAGCAAGAGACAAGCATGCTGAAAGCTGCAGCTTCTAAAGTGAAGCAGAGAATGTTTGTTAGCAGAGGTTGTTGAAGTGAGAGGAGCCTGTTAAACATGTGACATGAAGACATCAGCAGACAGACGGACAGTCTCACTCAGTTCACTGCTGCTCTGACTGGCTGTCTGCAGTCCCAGTCTGCTTCTGGGTCTCTGTCCACACTGGGGACAGGAGGAGTCTCCTGATGAAGCAGACTGGTCCCAGTATGAGCTGATGTGTCCACAGCTGCTAGAGACGGGATCCTTCAGGACGTCCTGACAGGAAGCACAGCAGGACGGCTGCTCCTCCTCATCACTCCTCTTCCTCTCTCTGTCAACACATTTCTTTATCACTAAGTGGAAACACTTCACACTCCCATACTGCTGGAATTTAATACATGTTACATTTACAGTTAAAGTTAATTAACAGTTATCATATCTATCCATCATACTGACACTCCTTTCAAAATAAAGTTTACGGGATATACAAAATAAAAGCTATTTACAAAACACAATAAAGAAGAAAAACGTACGCTTTAAAATATCAGTTTTTGACGTTTTGTTACAAAAATCAGTATTTTGTGGCTTTAAAACCGAGACTAAGATCCATGTTGGTTAACACAGTTACTGCAGTAATAAGTCTGCATCATGAGCATAAATCTTTCAGCAAAGAATTTTATCTTCATTCTCAATGCATCACCTTCCATCAGGTCAGCGATCACTAAAACTCTCTTACTTTGTGTCTGAGGGTCCAGGTTCAGGACTGAAGAATGGAGGGTGAGGCATGGACCAGTCACTCTTCACAGACAGACAGCCGGACACTAGAGACTCTGCTCTCTGTCTGTACGAAACTCTGAAAACACAAAAATAAATACATTCAATTCAAGTCATATCACATGAATCATTGATGAATTATCTTATTTGAAGGTAGCTCTAAATACTGTTAGTGCAGATCATAAGGAGGGCTATTAATAATAATAATAATAATAATAATAATAATAATAATAACTAGAAAATTTCCTCTGGGGTGTGTGTAATTAAAATCACATAAAGTTACGTGTGTGTGTGTGTGTGTGTGTGTGTGTAACATGTGTATCTGTAGGAGTGTGCGTGCTTACGCGCATGTGTGTGTGTGTATCTGTAACTGTAATCACATCAAAGATCAAAGCAATCAACAGAATTAACTGACACCTGTTAATGAAAGAGTGACAGCAGCCAGAGGTGGACAGACTGGAATTTCTGGCCTCGAACAGAAAGCATTTTTGGCAAAACCATAATACCTGTCATTGATTCGACTTCACTTTGAGAGTCCCGAGTTCTTCCTGAACGTCTACATATGTTGTTTTTTAAAGAAAAATGAAAAAATAGCTTTGTTAGAGCGATCTAAAAAAACTATTCCATCTTCCTTTTTCCGAAATCTCCCTGCGTTTTTAATATGGGAGCCAATGAGGCTGTTGGTGGTGTTGGTGGATCATCTGTGCGTCCTACGCCCAAACTATAACTCTGACAGCTTTACCAGAGGATTGTGAGGGAGAAGACTAATTTTCCTACATTTCTATGTATAAATTATTTCTGTAGAGTGGAATTTGCGGCCTGGAGCGCAGTTTTCAAATTTAGTTTTTGACAATTTTTTCTCTCCCTCTACACTCTGGCGATGATGTCACACACTGTGACACGAACATTCCGTGCAATACACACCCATTATAATCTCAGAATTTCTCCAAAAATGATCATGGTCATTGAACATGGATTGATAAAAAACTATATGACCTATCGAAACGTGGATTAATACACCGATGCACAAGACTTGTGTCTACTGTTTAAAGTTTAAATGGAGTCTCTAGCTGAAATTATGCCGGAGAGGTAGACGTTTAAAAATCTCTAATTATTGGTCTTTTTCTCTCATTTTTTTCGGCCGTCCCATTCACTTCAATGCAAAATTTTGGGCAGTTTTTCGTGACTTACGTCGTGAAAAATTTGTATTCCGTAGAGAAAAGTAATAGCACACCGATCCCGATCAAACCGCACGTTATATTATATAATTTGTCTATTGGGACAAAATTGTGTCCGGAGGAAGAAGAAAAAATCCACAGTATAACAATAGTACAGGACTGGCCCCTACAGCTATTGCTTTTAAACAAGTGTAGCAGAGATGACTCTAACAGGGGAAACAGAAGCTACTGAACAGCTTTCTGGTATCAACTAACAGGCTATTCAGAGACACTGTGTAATGGGAAATACATGCCCTTCAAAGTAAAAGTGCAGCTGGTTTAAAGATTTCAGGATGGGCCGCGACCCACCAGTTGAGAATCACTTTTCGAGGTGACTAACAGCTGTCACTGATAAAAAGAGGAAGATGGAACAAAGGATTCCTCTTTTCTGTGTCATGACAAAAACATTGGCAGACAAAACTGAAAATTTGTCATAAAAATGAGTTAGTATCAGTTCTTACTTTGTGTCTGAGGGTCCAGGTTCAGGACTGAAGGTTGGAGGGTGTCTCATGGACCGGTCACTCTTCATGGACAGACAGCCGGACACTAGAGACTCTGCTCCGTCCTCCTCTTCCTCCACACAACCACTCATCTTCTGATCTGAAGTCAGTCTGAGAGGGAAAACAGCAGCACTGACTGTTAACTCTGAACATTACAGGAAGTCTGTTCACGCCCAAAACTTAGAGACGAGGAAGTAACACACACACACACAAACACACACACACACACACACACACACACACACACACACACAGTAGAGTAGACCAGTGAGCCCTCCTCTTCCTTCGGTCTTGTTCTCTTAGTTTACAGCAGCTCTACTGTCATTTATTCAGCCATCATGACTTTGTGTGCTGATTAAAACTCACCGTGTCGGCTTCACCGTGTCCTCCTCCATGTTCTCTTCTCTTCCTCCACATGGAGTCTGATTAAAACTCACCGTGTCCTCCTCCATGTTCTCTTCAGTCAACATGGAGTCTGAGCTGACTGACTCTTTCACTCTGAGTCACTGTTGCTCCTCCCCTCCTCCCCTCCTCCCTCCTCCATTTACAGGAAGTCAGGCTGTTTTTATTAGAAGCGAAATCTTGGTGCTGCATTGTAAAATGATCTGATCTGTTGAACTTTAAACTTTGTTCCAGCAGTTTGTGTTGGCTCCATTTCCTGTCCGCACATAACTGCACAGAGCCCTGAGGGACTCCAGCTCCGTCTGAAACGTCCAAAACAATCTTCTGTTTTCACCTTTTGGACTTTTCTCAACATTTTGCTTTAGAAAACGGGGATAATTTTGCTTATTTTATATATTTTTTTTGATTGGTAACATGCATGTTGATGCAAACTCAGAATCATTCTTTATTTCTTTCACACAAAATCCATGAACTCTTTTCTCATTCATACCACCTGAAATACTCATATATTTACAGTACATTTACATATTTACTGAGCATTTTAAATACTCATAATAACACACTCCTCTTTGGTTTGTATTGATTCTTTCAGCCCTGGAGTTTCAGGATTTTCAACAAGTAAATTACTAAATGCAAAGAACAAGAAAAACATGAAGTATATTAAAGCAAATTGTTGCATTTCTGATTCTTGTGTGACGAACATTGCTCTGCCACAGTTAACTATGGCCTTAAATTTGTCTCAATAATATCTGCAAACACACAGAGGGTGATCTACAAATAGTCCTTGATTTGCACACGTTTTTTACTATCCACAAATACAAATTTCTAATTTGTAACTTGTATTTTGGTTTTTACAAACGCGTGTGTATTTGTAAATATATTTTGTATTTGTAAATACCCAATTTAAAAAAAAAAAAAGACATTTATAAAACTGAAAATTCTGTTTGTGAGGTTTGATTGAGCATTTGTGAATTATCAATCACACACACGCATCTCTGTCCTCAAAGACAAACACAAACACACAGTGATTCACACATGGCCGCCCTCCTCACCAGCAGGTGGCAGTGTTGTTACATGCATTGATGGAGCGATGGTTTGGACTCTCCTTAGCTGGACTTACACTTTAGTTTTGATTTTGCAGTAAAGCCATGGTACATAAGTAAAACTATTTTTCCTTTCCCTACATTATTATTATTATTTTTATTATTGTTATTATTGTCATTATTATTATATTATTATTATATTATTATTATTATTATTATTGTTGTTGTTGTTATTATAATTATTAATAAAATAATAATAATAATAACAACAATAATAATAATGATCATTATTATCATCATTATAATAATAATAATAATTATTATTATTATTATTATTATATATATTAGTAATATTATTATCATTTTCATTATTATTTGTATTATCATTATCATTATTGTTATTATTAATATTATTCTATATATTATACATATAATAAAAATAATAATAACAATTGTAATAATAATAATAATAATAATAATAATAATGATGATAATCATAACAATAATAATAATAATAATAATTATTATCATTATTAATATTATTATTATACATATGTAATAATAATAATAATAATAATAATAATATTGATAATAATAATAATAATGATAATAATAATAATTATATAATAATAATAATAATAATTATAATAATTAACCTTATTTATACAGCACCTTTCATACAGAGAATGTACCCCAAAGGAACGAACTGATCAAGGCAAAATAGAAAATGATGGAAATAAAATATTCCAAAATGCCAGCAAAATAAAATAAATACACAATTAAAAAGTTATTTTTTATATATAATAAATGTAATATAATAATAATATTATAATCCAAAACAGAATAAAATGCAAGTTAAATTGCCAATAAATCATACAGCAATTCCCCGAGCATAAAATAAATTAACAAGGCACATAAACAGTTAAATACAAGAAACATCCTTAGCAAAAAACAAAACAAAAAACAACAGAATAAATTACAAAGAAAGTAAAAAAGTTAATAAAAAAAAATCTCATCAAATTTTTGGGCTTACAAAGCAAAAGCAAAGTCAAATAAAAACACAATATAAAGTTGTTGTTTTTCATAAACAGAAAGATAAAATCTATAAACAGAATAAAATGCAATAAATCAAACAGCAATGCTCCGAGCATTAAAACTAAAGTATCAAAGCACATGAATAATTAAATACAAGAAACACCGAAGCAGGAAAAACCCTGAATAAGTTACAAAGAAAGTAAAAAAAGTAAAATTAAATGAATTTCATGGGTTATTTAAACATTTTTGGGCCTATAGTTTATTATTTTTTGCAAAGAATGATGTAGAAATCTCGTTCAGGCGCTCTGAATGAGAATGTATTTGAGATGTCCGAGCCGTCCCTGAACGCAGCACCTGTCTGGGCAGAGTGGGCGTGGCCAGGTGACTCAGGTAGGGATCCGCAGCTTCCTGAAGGTGTGGCGGATCTCTTTTCCTGTTCACACACAAATCCAGGTGAGTTTTTCTCCACTTTCTCTGACTTTTTGTCCTTCAGAGCTTTTATTTTGTCTTTGACTCGCTGTAGTATCAGATTATTAGATGTTTAGAGCAGCTGTTTGTACAAAAGTCTCTTAAATCTCTTAAATACCTGAGTAAAATCTGATTAATCCATTCTAGCTACAACTATCAACCTCGCAGTGCACCTGTATGCTAATTTATAGCTTGACAGCAAATAAATTCTATCAAATTACATGTTTTCTTTCCTGTTTTATGGGGATTTAATACACAAAAAAAGACACAATGACTAAAAAAAGACACAAAATGACCAAAAAAGAAACAAATGAGGAGACAAAATGACCAAAAAAACCCCACAGAAGACACAAAATGACTAAAAAAATATACAAAATGACCAAAAAAAAATACAAAATGACCAAAAAAAGATACAAAATGACCAAAAAAAGATACAAAATGACCAAAAAAAGATACAAAATGACTAAAAAAGAAACAAATGAGGAGACAAAATGACCAAAAAAACACAGAAGAAGACACAAAATGACCAAAAAGAGACTCAAAAAGACACAAAGTGACTAAAAAAAGACACAAAATGACTAAAAAAAGATACAAAATGACCAAAAAAGACACAAAATGACCAAAAAAAGATACAAAATAACTCAATTGTTTGAGCAGATGTTTGTACAAAAGTAAAATCTAAATGAATCCATTCTAACCACACGAGGAAAACCTCGCAGTGCACCTGTATGCCAATTTATAACTTGACAGCAAATTAATTCTATCAAATTACATGTTTTCTTTCCTGTTTTATGGGGATTTAATTGTTTGTCTTTATTTCCTGCAATCTTTATATTATTTCCATTGAACTCGTGATCGTTTTTAGATAAACTGCAGAGCTTTGGTCTTAATTTTCTGTGTTTGTCAGAGATGTGAAGCTTCGGTAATGAGACTGAAAGCTTTATTTACTTTATTTTATCATATAAGCAAACAATGTGTCGGCATGAGAAGGATGTTTAATCATGTGGTAGCTTTTAAATATTTTATTTATGTGTTTATTTATTTCTAAAGCACCTTTCAAAACCAGGGTTACAAGGTGCTTTACAGAATACAATATTATTAAGGCAATACAACAGTTAAAACAAAATAAGATTAAAAAATTAAAACATGTGTTAAAACATTAGAATTGTTGCACAAATATTGTCCAACTACAACTAGAAGAGAAATCACACATCCTATTTAATAAAAAGAAAATAAATACTGTTATTGAAAAGTGATAAAGGGTCACGATTACATTAAGTTACTGCTGGAAAAAGAAGTTTAAGGCCATTGGTTGAAATTTAATTGAGTTTTGAGTTCATAATCTGTAATAGTTATATAACATAACTATCAGAAAAGAGCTCGCTTTCTTTCTATGTCAAAAAACTGCTCATCAAGAGCCTTGGTGTCACTTTCAACAGTGAGTTCAAATTTGACAAGCAAATTAGCTTTGTGGTCCAAAGTTCCTTTTCCCAGCTGCGACCTGTGACCAGGGCCGGCTCTAGTCCATCTGGGGCCCTCTAGACCAGATCCATTGGTGTTGATCAGCTCCGCTTGCTGTTTCATGGAGGGAACTCCTGTTTGTGTTTGCCCATGGTGCCAACCAGCTATATAATACAACTGTCTGTCTATAGAATTATTAACTTACAAGTCAATTCTCAAAGAAGCCCAGCTGGAGACGCTAACAAAGTTAGAGACAAGAGAGACGATCAAAGTGGAAACTGCGCTAAAGATGTGCTTAACTGTGTTAAGCTAGCGTTGCTTTATTTCAACCTAGCTAGCAAGCTAACACAAATGAAACGTCTTCACACAAAACGGCCGATCTGATTGTCTAAAGGGGGGCGATCTGACCGTCTAAAGGGGGGGTGATCTGACCGTCTAAAGGGGGGGTGATCTGACCGTCTAAAGGGGGGCCGATCTGACCGTCTAAAGGGGGGCGATCTGACGGTCTAAAGGGGGCCGATCTGACCGTCTAAAGGGGGGGGTGATCTGACCGTCTAAAGGGGGGCCGATCTGACCGTCTAAAGGGGGCCGATCTGACCGTCTAAAGGGCGGCGGATCTGACCGTCTAAAGGGGGCCGATCTGACCGTCTAAAGGGGGGCCGATCTGACCGTCTAAAGGGGGGGCCGATCTGACCGTCTAAAGGGGGGCGATCTGACCGTCTAAAGGGGGGCGGATCTGACCGTCTAAAGGGGGGGGGGTGATCTGACCGTCTAAAGGGGGCCGATCTGACCGTCTAAAGGGGGGGGGGTGATCTGACCGTCTAAAGGGGGGCCGATCTGACCATCTAAAGGGGGGGTGATCTGACCGTCTAAAGGGGGGCCGATCTGACCGTCTAAAGGGGGGCGATCTGACGGTCTAAAGGGGGGCGATCTGACCGTCTAAAGGGGGGCGATCTGACGGTCTAAAGGGGGCCGATCTGACCGTCTAAAGGGGGGGGTGATCTGACCGTCTAAAGGGGGGCCGATCTGACCGTCTAAAGGGGGCCAATCTGACCGTCTAAAGGGGGGCCGATCTGACCGTCTAAAGGGCGGCGGATCTGACCGTCTAAAGGGGGCCGATCTGACCGTCTAAAGGGGGGCCGATCTGACCGTCTAAAGGGGGGGCCGATCTGACCGTCTAAAGGGGGGGCCGATCTGACCGTCTAAAGGGGGGGGGGGTGATCTGACCGTCTAAAGGGGGCCGATCTGACCGTCTAAAGGGGGGGGGGTGATCTGACCGTCTAAAGGGGGGCCGATCTGACCGTCTAAAGGGGGGCCGATCTGACCATCTAAAGGGGGGCTGATCTGACCGTCTAAAGGGGGGCAAGGCAATGACCACACGTCACGTGACTCAGCACCACAAGTGACAAAATGTCATTGTTTATCTGTTTCTTTATTTTGTTAATATTTATAATTTTTAAGACAGAACACGAAGCGAGGGCGACAATGGACATCAAAAATTATTATTGTTTTTGTTTTTTTCCTCCCTCGATGGTGACTGGCGGCGCCCCTCCAGCAGATGGCGCTCTAGGCGACATAGGCGGTAGATAATGTTAAAATGACACAATAGAGCATAAAAACAACAAATTGCTGTTGTAAACTTTTTAATTTGTGTTGTTTTTTTAATGAAGTTTGGTGAGAATTTGTCACATTTCCACCATAAATCACAGAATAACAAGAAAGTTTAACTATTAATGTGTTTATTTACAGAAAACCTTCCTGTTGTCATCATGGCGTCTTTATGGGTAAGCTTCTTTTTTATCTAATTTCTTTTATGAAAACGTTTTTTCACTGATCGTACATTTTAAACTCATAATAATAATAATAATAATAATAAACGTTGTGCAGGACGACTTGGACAGTCTGGTGAATACTCCTTCATCTTTTGAAGCGAAAGTAAGTCCAAGTCCAAGTTTTCCATCTTTCCTCTGACATTTATTTATTCATTTATTTATAAAAGACAGAAATGAATATAAAGTGTGTTTTCTCCAGAACGGAGAGAGAGGAAGCATCAAACCCAAAGCAAACTTTGACGCCGGAGACGACGCTGAAGCCCTGAGGAACGCCATCGAAGGACTCGGTAATTTAAACATCTTACATTAGTAAATTGATTTTGTTTTATTGATTTTAAATGTAAATATTAATAGTAGACACTAGCAGAACAGAGCTACACTCACTTTCTATGGATGATGATGATAAAAATAAAGTTAATTTTCTCCAGGAATAAAATAGAAAACCACATTCTGTTCTTTAGTGTTTGTGTGTTTTAGGTCTTACAGGTTCTGTGACGCTAATTTAGCTTCTTAACGAGCATAAACAGGTATAAAATTAAAGGTATAACACTTAGTTTATGTTACGTATTTACAGCCATTCATAAGCTTGCATACATTTTAATTTATGTTGTCTCATATTTAATTTTCATCAGTAACTCCTCATGTTTTGTTTTGAGTTTGGAATTTATTTAAAATTGTAAATATTTCAGTTCTGATGTAGATTCTCGGTAAATTTTAGATTTTGGTAGCAATAAAACAATATCTGCATTCTGGTTTTTAGAGTTTTATTCTGAGATTAATTACTTTATTGAGCATGATAGTGTTTTGAAAGTAAGAAAAAGATTCAAAATCACATTTTATGTTGAACTAAAGGACTAAAAAAGATACAAAATGACCAAAAAAAGACACCAAATGACAAAAAAAGACACAAAACGACTAAAAAAAGAGACAAAATTATTAAAAAAAGACACAAAAAAACACAAAGACACAAAAAAGCACAAAATAGTAAAAAAAAAAAAAGGACACAAAAAAGACACAAAATTACAAAAAAAGACAGAAAATTAAAAAAAAGACACAAAATGACCAAAAAAGACACAAAATGACTAAAAAAGACACAAAATGATTAAAAAAGACACAAAATTACCAAAAAAGACACAAAATAGTAAATAAAGACACTAAAAAAGACACTAAATTACAAAAAAGACACAAAATAGTAAAAAAAAGACACTAAAAAAGACACTAAATTACAAAAAAGACACAAAATGATTAAAATAGACACAAAATTACCAAAAAAGACACAAAATAATAAAAAAAGACACTAAAAAAGACACTAAATTACAAAAAAGACACAAAATGACCAAAAAAGACACAAAATGACAAAAAAAAACACAAAATGATTAAAAAAGACACTAAATTACAAAAAAGACACAAAATGACCAAAAAAGACACAAAATGACAAAAAAAAACACAAAATGATTAAAAAAGACACAAAATGACTAAAAATGTTAATAATAATATTAATAAAAAGTTTTTTTAAAAAGTTAAGAAAAGTCAAATAGTTTCACAGTATCACTGAAATAAATAAATCCTACAGAATATAATCAAATATTTAATACGCTGTAACATGAAAGCAAGACAACAAAAATCACTAAAATAAAAATGTTGTAACTTATTAAAGGAATAATAAAACGGCAGATAATGTTAAAATGACACAATAGAGCATAAACACAATAAATTGCTGTTGTAAACTTTTTAATTTGTGTTGTTTTTTGAATGAAGTTTGTGAGAATTTGTCACATTTTACCATAAATCACAGAAAAACAAGAAAGTTTAACTGTTAATGTGTTTTATTTGTCCTCATGTTTCTTCTCTTTGATCGTTTCAGGCACCAAGGAGGAAACTCTGATCGACATTCTGACCCACAGAAGCAGCGAGCAGAGGAAACTCATCTGTGAGGCTTATCAGGACGCCACCGGCAGGGTCAACATGCCTTCTATTCTTCTATTTATCTTTGTTTGTTTGTTTGTTTTTCCAGAGTCGATTACAATCTGATCACACGCTTTTAAAAACAGCTCAGAAAAACAGCTGTTTGCATCTTTATTAGCAGCAAACAGTCATGAAAAAAATGATCAGACCTCCTTGTTTCCTTCAGCTTTTTGTTCATTTTAATGTCTGGTTCAACTAAAGGTTCATTTGTTTGGACAAATATAATGATAACAACAGAAATATCTGATAAGAGTTTAATTTAAGAGCTGATATCTAGACATTTAACATGGTTTTATTCATCATGATTTTGGTTATTATCAAGAATGTTTCCATGGCTGTAGATGTAAAAATGACTAAAAAACACACAATTTGACCAAAAATAGATGTAAAAATGACCAAAAAGGACACAAAAACAAGAGTAGATGTAAAAATGACTAAAAAAGGCACAATTTGACCAAAAATAGATGTAAAAATGAACATAAGTGTTTTAATGTCTGGTTCAACTAAAGGTTAATTTGTTTGGATAAATATAATGATAACAACAAAAATATCTGACAAAATATTTGTTTTTAAATCGCATAAAATTACCTGTGTGTGTGTGTGTGTCTGTCTGTGTGTGTGTCTGAGTGTCTGTGTCTGTCTGTGTGTTTGTGTCTGCGTGTGTGTGTCTGTGTGTGTGTGTGTGTGTGTGTGTGTGTCTGTGTCTGTGTGTGTGTGTCTGTGTCTGTGTCTGTGTGTGTGTCTGTGTGTCTGTGTCTGTGTGTGTGTGTGTGTGTGTGTCTGTGTGTGTGTCTGTGTGTGTGTCTGTGTGCGTGTCTGTGTGTGTGTGTGTGTGTGTCTGTGTGTGTGTCTGTGTGTCTGTGTGTCTGTGTCTGTGTCTGTGTGTGTCTGTCTGTCTGTGTGTGTCTGTGTCTGTGTGTGTGTCTGTGTGTGTGTGTGTGTGTGTGTGTGTCTGTGTGTTTGTGTGTGTGTCTGTGTCTGTGTGTGTGTCTGTCTGTGTGTGTCTGTCTGTCTGTGTGTGTGTGTGTGTGTCTGTGTGTGTGTGACTGTGTGTGTGTGTGTGTGTGTGTGTGTGTGTGTGTGTCTGTGTAGGCGCTGCAGGAGGACCTGAGTGGAGACACCAGTGGAGACTTTGAGGACCTGCTGGTTTCTCTGGTGACGCCGCCGGCCGTCTTCGACTGTCACCAGGTGATGAGAGCCATGAAGGTCAGTTTACTCTATTCATCCTGTTTCTATCAGGTTCTACTCTTTATTTTACTCTATTCATCCTGTTTCTATCAGGTTCTACTCTTTATTTTACTCTATTCATCCTGTTTCTATCAGGTTCTACTCTTTATTTTACTCTATTCATCCTGTTTCTATCAGGTTCTGCTCTTTATTTTACTCTATTCATCCTGTTTCTATCAGGTTCTACTCTTTATTTTACTCTATTCATCCTGTTTCTATCAGGTTCTACTCTTTATTTTACTCTATTCATCCTGTTTCTATCAGGTTCTACTCTTTATTTTACTCTATTCATCCTGTTTCTATCAGGTTCTACTCTTTATTTTACTCTGTTCATCCTGTTTCTATCAGGTTCTACTCTTTATTTTACTCTGTTCATCCTGTTTCTATCAGGTTCTACTCTTTATTTTACTCTATTCATCCTGTTTCTATCAGGTTCTACTCTTTATTTTACTCTATCCATCCTGTTCTATCAGGTTCTACTCTTTATTTTACTCTATTCATCCTGTTTCTATCAGGTTCTACTCTTTATTTTACTCTATTCATCCTGTTTCTATCAGGTTCTACTCTTTATTTTACTCTATTCATCCTGTTTCTATCAGGTTCTACTCTTTATTTTACTCTATTCATCCTGTTTCTATCAGGTTCTACTCTTTATTTTACTCTATTCATCCTGTTTCTATCTGGTTCTACTCTTTATTTTACTCTATTCATCCTGTTTCTATCAGGTTCTACTCTTTATTTTACTCTATTCATCCTGTTTCTATCAGGTTCTACTCTTTATTTTACTCTATCCATCCTGTTTCTATCAGGTTCTACTCTTTATTTTACTCTATTCATCCTGTTTCTATCAGGTTCTACTCTTTATTTTACTCTATTCATCCTGTTTCTATCAGGTTCTACTCTTTATTTTACTCTATCCATCCTGTTCTATCAGGTTCTACTCTTTATTTTACTCTATTCATCCTGTTTCTATCAGGTTCTACTCTTTATTTTACTCTATTCATCCTGTTTCTATCAGGTTCTACTCTTTATTTTACTCTATTCATCCTGTTTCTATCAGGTTCTACTCTTTATTTTACTCTATTCCTCCTGTTTCTATCAGGTTCTACTCTTTATTTTACTCTATTCATCCTGTTTCTATCAGGTTCTGCTCTTTATTTTACTCTATTCATCCTGTTTCTATCAGGTTCTACTCTTTATTTTACTCTATTCATCCTGTTTCTATCAGGTTCTACTCTTTATTTTACTCTATTCATCCTGTTTCTATCAGGTTCTACTCTTTATTTTACTCTATTCATCCTGTTTCTATCAGGTTCTACTCTTTATTTTACTCTATTCATCCTGTTTCTATCAGGTTCTACTCTTTATTTTACTCTATTCATCCTGTTTCTATCAGGTTCTACTCTTTATTTTACTCTATAATAATAATAATAATAATAATAATAATAATAATAATAATAATAATGATATAATAATAATAATAATGATATAGTAATAATAATAATGATAGTGATATAATAATAATAATAATAATAATAATAATATAATAATGATAATCATATAATAATAATGAAATAATAATAATAATAATAATAATAATAATAATGATAATAATGATATAATATAATAATAATAATAATAATAATTATGTCATAATAATAATGATATAATAATAATATTAATAATAATAATGATATAATAATAATAATAATAATAATAATAATAATATAAATAATAATAATAATAATAATAATAATAATGATAATGATAATGATGATAATGATATAATAGTAATAATAATAATAATAATAATGATATAATAGTAATAATAATAATAATAATAATGATATAATAATAATAATAATATAAATAATAATAATAATAATGATAATGATAATGATGATAATGATATAATAATAATAATAATAATAATAATAATAATGTTTCAGGGGGCTGGGACCTCAGACTGCGTCCTGACGGAGATTTTGGCCTCCAGAACCAACGAACAGATCAAAGCTTTCACTGATGTTTATCTGGAAGGTAAATATTAGAATTAAACTGACATTCTTCACTTATTGTCAGTGTCTGGTTCTGTGTTTTCTATTCAAATATCAGAATCAGAATCAGAATCAGAATCAGAGTCGTGAGTTGGTTTTGTGTGTTTTCTTCCACAGAAACAGAGAAGAAGTTGACCCTTGACCTGAAGGGAGAAGTTTCTGGAGACTATGGAGACGCACTGCTCATCCTGGCTGAGGTCTCTCTCCACATACACATCTATACATATATATACATATATACATATATACACATACACATCTATACATATATATATACATATATACACATATATACACATCTATACATATATATATATATACACATATATACATATATACACATACACATCTATACATATATATACATATATATACATATATACATATATATACATATATACGTATATACTTATATACTTATATATATACACATCTATACATATATACATATATACATATATACACATACACATCTATACATATATACATATATACATATATATACATCTATACATATATACATATATACACATCTACATATATATATATACATAAACATCTATACATATATATACATATATACATATATACATATACATCTACATATATATATACATAAACAGTCTATACATACATCTATATATACATTTATATAGACTAAAAAAATCAATATATACATATATATATATACATAAAAATATATATATACATATACATCTATATCTTTATATATATGTATATATATATATATATATATACACATAAACAGTCTATATATACATATATATGTGTATATATATATATATATATATATATATATATACGTAAACAGTCTTTATATATATATATATATATATGTATGTATGTATATATATACACATAAACAGTCTATATATATAAATATATATATATACATAAACATCTATCTATTCATGTATAAACAGGAGCAGCTGAGAAATGTTTGTGTTGGTGTCGTGAGAGAAACAAAGAGCAGATCTTCATGTAATTATCATAATTATTAAACATAAAGGAAGAAAAACAAGTTCTGCTGGTTTTAACGACACGACGAGGAAGTGACAGGCAGCGTTAGTGTTAAACAGGGAGCAAAGCATGGAAATAAGGCTAGCAATACAAACAGAAATATAGGAATAAATACATCAAATAAGGCTAGCAATACAAACAGAAATATAGGAATAAATACATCAAATAAGGCTAGCAATACAAACAGAAATATAGGAATAAATACATCAAATAAGGCTAGCAATACAATAAAAATATAGGAATAAATACATCAAATAAGGCTAGCAATACAATAAAAATATAGGAATAAATACATCAAATAAGGCTAGCAATACAAACAGAAATATAGGAATAAATACATCAAATAAGGCTAGCAATACGAACAGAAATATAGGAATAAATACATCAAATAAGGCTAGCAATACAAACAGAAATATAGGAATAAATACATCAAATAAGGCTAGCAATACAAACAGAAATATAGGAATAAATACATCAAATAAGGCTAGCAATACATACAGAAATATAAGAATAAATACATCAAATAAGGCTAGCAATACAAACAGAAATATAGGAATAAATACATAAAATAAGGCTAGCAACACAAACAGAAATATAGGAATAAATACATAAAATAAGGCTAGCAATACAAACAGAAATATAGGAATAAATAGATCAAATAAGGCTAGCAATACAATAAAAATATAGGAATAAATACATCAAATAAGGCTAGCAATACAAACAGAAATATAGGAATAAATACATCAAATAAGGCTAGCAATACAAACAGAAATATAGGAATAAATACATCAAATAAGGAGAACAATACAAACAGAAATATAGGAATAAATACATCAAATAAGGCTAGCAATACAAACAGAAATATAGGAATAAATACATCAAATAAGGAGAACAATACAAACAGAAATATAGGAATAAATAGATCAAATAAGGCTAGCAATACAAACAGAAATATAGGAATAAATACATCAAATAAGGAGAACAATACAAACAGAAATATAGGAATAAATAGATCAAATAAGGCTAGCAATACAAACAGAAATATAGGAATAAATACATCAAATAAGGCTAGCAATACAAACAGAAATATAGGAATAAATACATCAAATAAGGCTAGCAATACAAACAGAAATATAGGAATAAATACATAAAATAAGGGGAACAAGACAAACAAAAATATAGGAATAAATACATAAAATAAGGGGAACAATACAAACAGAAATATAAGAATAAATACATAAAATAAGGGGAACAATACAAACAGAAATATAAGAATAAATACATAAAATAAGGGGAACAATACAAACAGAAATATAGGAATAAATACATAAAATAAGGGGAACAAGACAAACGAAAATATAAGAATAAATACATAAAATAAGGGGAACAATACAAACAGAAATATAGGAATAAATACATAAAATAAGGGGAACAAGACAAACGAAAATATAAGAATAAATACATAAAATAAGGGGAACAATACAATTTATATAAAATAAATTAAATAAATAAAATGAGGGAAACAATGAAAAAAAAGAATAAATAAATAAAATGAGGGAAATAAAAACAATGTTAATAAAAAAATCTTTAAATAAATAAAATTAGGGGGAACAATAAAAAATAAAAATAATAAATAAATAAAATAGGGTCACCAAGAATGTTCAATTAAAATAAAAAATAAAATAAGGGGGAATGATAAAATTAAAATAAAATAAAATAAGTAAATAAAATGAGGGCCAACAATTAAATTAAAATAAAATGAATTGAATAAAATAAGGGGAACAATAAAATTCAAATAAATTAAATACATAAAATGAGAGGGAACAATACAATTTAAATATATTAAATAAATAAATAAAATCAGGGGAACAATAACATATAAAAAAAATAAAATGAGGGGGGGCAATACAATTTGAATTAAATAAATCTTTTTTTTTATTGGGGGAACAATAACATTTAAATAATAAATAAAAAAAATTGAAGCAATACAAACAAATAAATGAATAAATAAAATAAGACGAATAATGCAATTTGAAATAAAAAAGTTGAAGTAGAGAACCAATAAAATGAAAGTAAATAAAATAAATGAAATGAGGAGAATAAAAACAATATAAACAGAAAAATCTTAAACAAACAAAAACAAAAAGATAAAATAAGGGGAACAATAAATTTGAAATAACAAAGTAGAAGTAGGGAATTAATAAAATTTAAAAAATAAAATAAAATAAAGGGAGCAATACAATTAAAACAGAATATCCCAAATAAATAAACAAAATGAGGAGAATAAAAAAACAATATAAATTAAAAAAAATCTTTAAATAAATAATATGAGGGGGAACAAAAATAAATGAATGAATGAATAAATAAATAAATAAATAAATAAATAAATAAAGCAAAAAAAAGGTAAACTAGCAAATCAATGAAATTAAAATAAATTCCATTGATTGATTGATTGATTGATTGATTCATTCATTCATTCATTCATTCATTCATTCATTCATTAAATGAGGGGACCAATAAAATTAAAACAAAATAATCAAAATAAATCAAGAAAAGAGGTAAATACATTTTTTAAATCCTTAAATAAATAAAATGAGGAGCATAAAAAAACAATGTTAATGAAAAAAATCTTTAAATAAATAAAATGAGGGGAAACAATAAAAAAATATTAAAGAAATATAAAAAAATAAATAAAGAAATAGAATAAAGGGAACAATAAAAAGCTAAAGTGGGGAACATAAAATTTAAACAAAATATTTAAAATTAATTAATTAAATGAGAATAAATAAATATTTAAAAAATCATTCAATAAATAAAATGAGGGGATAACAATAACATTAAAAAAATAAATAAATAAATAAATAAAATGAGTAGAATAAAAAACAATGTAAATCAAAAAAATCGTTAAATAAATAAAATGAGGAGAAACAACTAAAAATAAATAAATAAATTAATTAAAGGGAATAATAAAAACTTAAAACAGCGAACCAAAAAAATTTAATTAAATTTCATTCATTTATTAAATGAGGGGGAAAATAAAGTTAAAACAAAAATATTTAAAATAAATCTATTAAATGAGGAGAATAAAAAAAAAAAAAATTAAAAAAATCTTGAAATAAATAGAAATGAGGAGAAACAATAAAAATAAAACAAAACAAAAATAAATAAATAAATAAAATAACGGGGACAATAAAAAGTTAAAGTAGGGAACCAATAAAATTAAAATATATAAAATGAAATAAAATGCATAAATAAAATGAGGGGAACAATAAAATTAAAACAAAATATATGAAATAAATAAATAAATAAAATGAGGAGGATGAAAACCTCGTTAAATAATTAAAATGAGGTGAAATAATAAAAATAAAAACAAATGGAAACAAAACAATCAAAAATGAACAAATAAATAAAAGGAACAATCAAATTAAAACAAAATATCTACAATAAATAAATAAATAAATAAAATGACGAGAATAAAAGTGATGTAAACAGAAAAATCTTTAAATGAAAGAAATGAGGGGAAAAACAATAAACAAAAATAAATATGTAAAATGAGGGGGAACAATGAAAATAATAATGAAACAAAACGAAAATCAGTAAATAAAATGAGGGGATAGCAATAACATTAAAAAATAAAATAAATAAATAAAATGAGTAGAATAAAAAACAATGTAAATCAAAAAAATCGTTAAATAAATAAAATGAGGAGAAACAACTAAAAATAAATAAATAAATAAATTAAAGGGAATAATAAAAAGTTAAAATAGCGAACCAATAAAATAAAATTAAATTTCATTCATTCATTAAATGAGGGGGAAAATAAAATTAAAACAAAAATATTTTTAAAAAATGAGGAGAATAAAAAAACATTTTTTAAAAATATTGAAATAAATAGAAGTGAGGGGAAACAATAAAAATAAAACAAAACAAAACAAATAAATAAATAAATAAATAAAATAACGGGGACAATAAAAAGTTAAAGTAGGGAACCAATAAAATTAAAATATATAAAATGAAATAAAATGCATAAATAAAATGAAATATATATATATAGATATATAAATAAAATGGGGAACAATAAAAATAATGATGAAACAAAACGAAAATAAGAAAATAAAATGAGGGGATAGCAATAACATTAAAAAGTAAAATAAATGAGTAAAATGAGGATGCTTATTGGTCTAAAATGCTGTTTCTGTTTGCAGGGCGAGAGGGAGACCACGCTGGATGAAGATCAGGCGAAAGAAGACGCCAAGGTGACGCATGAAGCTCGTTTGAACTTGTTTTATAGAGGAATAGTTTTTATATTTTCTCTTTATGTTATATATGTATGTTGTGTTTCTGTCTCCAGACTCTTTACGAGGCTGGAGAGAAGAAATGGGGCACCGATGAGTCAAAGTTCATTGAAATCCTCTGCCAGAGAAGCATCCCGCAGCTCAGACGGAGTACGTCATGGTGTCACTTTATTCTGTTACATTTCGACTGGAATAAAGCTCTTATTATTTACAATAATCAGAAAGACATTCATTTTTATGTCTTAAGATATTGTGCTTTAATTTTATTATTATTTTCCCCTCATTTTATTTATTTATTTTATTCATTTTCATTTTATTGGTTGTCTACTTCAACTTTTTTATTACAAATTGTATTGTTCCGCTTATTTTATGTATTTATTTTTGTTTGTTTTGTTTTAAATTTTATTGTCTCCCCCCCCCCCCCCTTTATTTATTCATTTTTATTTAATTTATCACTTGTTTTGTTTACATTGTTTTTATTGTCCTCATTTCATTTATTGTCCCTTTGTTTTATTTATTTTAAAAAAAATTTTTAATTTATTTAAATTGTATTGTTCCCCTTATTTATTTATTCATTTTTGTTTTGTTTTTAATTTTATTGCCCCCCCCATTTTATTTGTTTATTTTATTTATTTATTTTATTTTATTTGTTTAATTTGTATTGTTCCCCTTATTTTATTTATTTATTCATTTTTGTTTTGTTTTTAATTTTATTGTCGTTCTTATTTTATTTCATTTATTTTAATTTGATTGTTCCCTTTATTTTATTTATTTATTTAATTTATTTTAATTTTATTGTTCCCCTCGTTTTATTTATTTGTTTTATTTCATTCATTTTCATTTCATTGTTTCCCTTATTTTATTTATTTATTTCATTTTATTTATTTTAATTTTATTGTTCCCCTTTTTTATTTTTTTATTTTATTTTGTCGTCCCCCCTTATTTTATTTATTTGTTTATTTTTGTTTTGTTTTTAATGTTATTGTCCTTCTTATTTAATTTATTTTAATTTTATTGTTCCCCTTTTTTATTTTATTTTGTTGTCCCCCCTTATTTTATTTATTTATTTTTGTTTGTTTTGTTTTAAATTTTATTGTTCCCCTTATTTTATTTATTTATTTTATTTTATTTATTT
The DNA here is from genome assembly GCF_030273125.1 of Centropristis striata. Classification (NCBI taxonomy): domain Eukaryota; kingdom Metazoa; phylum Chordata; class Actinopteri; order Perciformes; family Serranidae; genus Centropristis; species Centropristis striata. The sequence goes on from NC_081523.1 coordinate 931,299, forward strand.
AAATTTTATTGCCCCCCTTATTTTATTTATTTATTTCATTTATGTTATTCTTCCCCTTATTTATTTTTTATTTTATTTTATTTTATTTTATTTTATTTTATTGTTCCCCTCATTTTATTTAATTATTTTATTTATTCAAATTTTATTGTTCCCCTCATTTTATTTAATTATTTTATTTATTCAAATTTTATTGTTCCCCTTATTTTATTTATTTAAATTTTACTGTTCCCCTCATTTAATTTATTTGTTATTTATTTCATTTATTTTATTTCATTTATTGTATTTATTTATTTTTATTTCATTTATTTTTATTTTACTGTCCCCCCTTTATTTTATTTATTTATTTTTATTTGTTTTGTTTTTAATTTCATTGTTCCCCTTATTTTATTTTATCTATTTTTATTTTATTGTCCCCCCTTATTTTATTTATTTATTTTACAATTTATTTTGTTTACATTGTTTTTATTGTCCTCTTTGCATTCATTTTAATTTTTTTTTGTCGCTACTGTTCCCCTCATTTACAGCCTTTCACCTCTCTTTTTCTCTTTGGATAAAATGATTTAGCAGAATAGTAGAATTTTAAATAAAAAGTGATGATTTTTGGTTCTTGCAGCTCTTGTTGAATACAAGAAGATCAGCGGGAAAACTCTTCAGGAGAGCATCCAGGGAGAGATCTCAGGAGACCTGGAGGAGCTGCTGCTGGCCATCGGTCAGCTTTAACTCTTTCATTCTGACATATTATATCATATTATATATATTATATTATATATATTATATTAACACTGTATGGCCGAACGTTTGTGGACAGAATCGTGAGGAAAAAGTAGATATTTACCAACAAAACTGTTCACGTTTTAACATTTAATATGAACATATCTTTGTATAAATGTTGGTTTTTTCTGCAGTGAAATGTGTGAAGAGCGTGCCGGCCTACTTTGCAGAGCGTCTCTATTACTGCATGAAGGTGAATATATTGTTTTTATTGCATATGTTTCACTGTAAGATTATTATAAAGGAAAAAATATGCATAAATGATGCTGAACTGTTCAGCAGAAAGACGTTTTGATCAAATGTCTGAAGTAAATGAGCAGTTTTTAGTATAGATGGCCTTCCTTTGCAGATTTGCCACTTTTAATCTTGTAAATCTGCAACTTTTTCTTGCAGATTTGCCACTTTAATCTAGTAAATCTGCAATTTTTTTCTTGTAGATTTGCCACTTTAATCTAGTAAATCTGCAACTTTTTTCTTGTAGATTTGCCACTTTAATCTAGTAAATCTGCAATTTTTTTCTTGTAGATTTGCCACTTTAATCTAATAAATCTGCAACTTTTTTCTTGTAGATTTGCCACTTTAATCTAGTAAATCTGCAACTTTTTTCTTGTAGATTTGCCACTTTAATCTAGTAAATTTGCAACTTTTTTTCTTGTAGATTTGCCACTTTAATCTAGTAAATCTGCAACTTTTTTCTTGTAGATTTGCCACTTTAATCTAGTAAATCTGCAACTTTTTTCTTGTAGATTTGCCGCTTTAATCTAGTAAATCTGCACTTTTTTGTTTGTAGATTTGCCACTTTAATCTAGTAAATCTGCAACTTTTTTCTTGTAGATTTGCCACTTTAATCTAGTAAATCTGCAACTTTTTTCTTGTAGATTTGCCACTTTAATCTAGTAAATTTGCAACTTTTTTTCTTGTAGATTTATTTTTCCTTTTTTTTTAAAAAGGGGACAGTGCAATTTCATAAAACACATGATTATACATGGTTAAAAAAGCCAGAGTTAGCCAGAAGGCTAGTTTTCATCTGTAGTCCCCTGGCCATGATGTAAAAAAGCAGAGAATTACGAAACAAAAAACAAACAAACAAAAAAGCAAAAACAAAAAACAAACAAAAAAATAAATAAATAAAAATAAAAATAAAAAATACGTACAATATACAAAATACATATACAAACACTTACGATACGATTAAGAAAAAATACAACATCACAACATAACATTTTATCATATCATCATTTTCCCCGCACATTTATCACTTTTTTATCTCAGAAATCTGCAACATTTTTCTCCTAGATTTGCCACTTTAATCTAGTAAATCTGCAACCTTTATTGTCGTAGATTTGCCTCTTTAAATCTCGTAAACCTGCGACTTTTTTCTCGTAGATTTGCCATTTTAATCTCATAAATCTGCAACTTTTTTTCTCGTAGATTCGCCACTTTAATCTTGTAAATCTGCAATTTTTCCCCGCACATTTATCACTTTTTATCTCGTAAATCTGCGACTTTTGTCCTTGTAGATTTACTCATAATCTCAGAAATCTGCAACATTTTTTCTCCTAGATTTGCCTCTTTAAACCTTTTAAACCTGCGACTTTTTTCTCGTAGATTTGCTACTTTAAATCTCGTAAATCTGCAACTTTTTTTCTCACAGATTTGCCACTTTAATCTTGTAAATCTATAACTTTTATTCTCGTAGATTTGCCACTTTTAAACTCGTAAATCTGCAACTTTTTTTCTCATAGATTCGCCACTTTAATCTTGTAAATCTGCAATTTTTCCCCGCACATTTATCACTTTTTATCTCGTAAATCTGCAACTTTTGTCCTTGTAGATTTGCCTCTTTAAACCTTGTAAACCTGCAACTTTTTTCTCGGTAGATTTGCCACTTTTAAACTCGTAAATCTGCAACTTTTGTTGTCACATATTTGCCACTTTAATCTCATGAATCTGTGACTTTTTTCTCACAGATTTTCCACTTTAATCTTGTAAATCTGCAACTTTTCTCGTAGATTTGCCACTTTAAATCTTGTAAATCTGCAACTTTTTTCTCACAGATTTGCCACTTTAATCTCATAAATCTGTGACTTTTTTCTCACAGATTTTCCACTCTAAACTTGTAAATCTGCAACATTTTTTCTCGTAGATTTGCCACTTTAATCTTGTAAATCTGCAATTTTTCCGCCGCACATTTATCACTTTTTATCTCGTAAACCTGCGATTTTTTCTCGTAGATTTGCCATTTTAATCTCATAAATCTGCAACTTTTTTCTCGTAGATTCGCCACTTTAATCTTGTAAATCTGCAATTTTTCCCCCGCACATTTATCACTTTTTATCTCGTAAATCTGCGACTTTTGTCCTTGTAGATTTACTCATAATCTCAGAAAATCTGCAACATTTTTTCTCCTAGATTTGCCTCTTTAAACCTTTTAAACCTGCGACTTTTTTCTCGTAGATTTGCTACTTTAAATCTCGTAAATCTGCAACTTTTTTTCTCACAGATTTGCCACTTTAATCTTGTAAATCTATAACTTTTATTCTCGTAGATTTGCCACTTTTAAACTCGTAAATCTGCAACTTTTTTTCTCGTAGATTCGCCACTTTAATCTTGTAAATCTGCAATTTTTCCCCGCACATTTATCACTTTTTATCTCGTAAATCTGCAACTTTTGTCCTTGTAGATTTGCCTCTTTAAACCTTGTAAACCTGCAACTTTTTTTCTCACAGATTTGCCACTTTTAATCTTGTAAACCTCTTTGTACCTTGTAAATCTTTTTTTCATACTTGGCCCTGCGACAGAATTGTTTGTGTGTTTGTTTTCTGTTTTGTTAATCTTGTTGTTTCCTCTCAGGGCGGAGGAACAGACGAGTCGACTCTGATCCGGATCATGGTGAGCCGCTCTGAGATCGACATGCTGGACATCAGAGCCGAGTTCAAGAAGCTCTACGAGTACTCGCTGCACTTCGGCCATCGAGGTGAGAAACAAATTAACCATTTAATCTAACGTCACATAGACTGACTCTCTGCTTCTGCTCAGAAAAAACACAAAATGACAACAAATAGATGTAAAAATGAACAAAAAAGTCACAAAATGACAACAAATAGATGTAAAAAATAAACAAAAAAGTCACAAAACAACCAAAAAATAGATGTAAAAATTACCAGAAAATAACACAAAATTATCGAAATAGACACAAAACAACCACAAATAGATGCAAAAATGACAAAAAAAAAACACAAAATGACAACAAATAGATGTAAAAATGACCAAAAAAGTCACAAAACAACCAAAAAATAGATGTAAAAATGACCAAAAAAGACAAAAAATTATAAAGAAATAGATGCAAAAATAGATGTAAAAATGACCAAAAAAATTATTTAAAAAAATAGATGCAAAAATTACCAAAAATAGATGTAAAAATGACCAAAAAAAGACACAAAACAACCAAAAAAATAGATGTAAAAATTACCAGAAAATAACACAAAATTATCGAAATAGACACAAAACAACCAAAAATAGATGCAAAAATGACAAAAAAAAACACAAAATGACAACAAATAGATGTAAA